>NW_020173955.1:7489241-7490308 GCF_003031525.2 Neophocaena asiaeorientalis asiaeorientalis | reverse complement strand
GCGCACACAGAGAAAAAAAAAAAAAAAAAAAAAAAAAAAGAAAAGTAAAGAGAAAAGAAAGGAAAATGTTTAGAGATTGGGAATGAAGACATAAAACTGTCTTCATTCATAGATGACATGAGTGTCTGTAGAAAATCTGAATGAGCTGACAAAAGAACTTGTGGAATTAATCAGCAATTATCAAGGTTGCAGAATATAAGATAAATATACAAAGGTCAATTGCTTTCTTATATACCAATAATGAACAAATGAAATTAAAAATTAAAAACAGAGTACCATTTGCATTAGCACCCCCCAAAATGAAATACTAAGTATAAATCTAACAAAATATGTACAAGATCAAAATGAAGAAATCTACAAAACTCTGATGTATGTAATCAAAGAACTCAATTAACAGAGCTATTCCATGTTCATAGATAGAAAAACTAATATTGTCAAGATGTGAATTCTTCCCAATTTAATTTATAGATTCAATGCAATTCCAATCAAAAGAGCCCAGCAAATTATTTTGTGGATATTGACAAACTAATTCTAAAGTTTATAGAGAAAGGCAAACACTCAGAATAGGCAACACAATGTAGAAGGATGAGAACAAAGTTGGAGGGCTAACACTACTTGACTTCAAGACTCACTATAAAGATACAGTAATCAAGACAGTGGGGTATTGGTGAAAGAAAAGACAAATAGATCAATGAAACAGAAAAGAGGACCCATAGAAAGACCTCCATAAATAAAGTGAACTGATCTTTGACAAAGAAGCAAAGGCAATACAATGGAGCAAAAATAGTCTTTTTAACAGAAGGTGCTGGAAGAACTGGACCTTCACATGCAAAAATAAATAAATCTAGACACAGACCTTATACCCTTCATTAAAATTATCTCAAAGTGCATCACAGACCTAAATGTAGATTGCATAACTATAAAACTCCTAGACTATAACATAGGAGAAAACCTAGATGACATGATGCATGGTGATGATTTTTTAGATGCGACACCAAAGACACATTCCATGAAAGAATTGACAAGCTAGACTTCATTAAAATAAAAATCTCAAAAAAAAAAAAAAA
>NW_020173955.1:7215036-7489201 GCF_003031525.2 Neophocaena asiaeorientalis asiaeorientalis | reverse complement strand
AAAAAAAAAAATAAAAAAAAAAAATTTAAAAAAAAAAAAAAAAAAAAAAAAAAAAAAAAAAAAAAAAAAAATCTCTGCTATACAAAAGAAAAGAGAATGAGAAGACAAGTCACAGACTGGAAAAAAATATTTGCAGAAGACACAGCTGATAAATGACTGTTAGATAAAATATACAAAGAACTTTTAAAACTCAACAATAAGAAAACAACTAATCATATTAAAAATAGGCCAAAGACCTTAACACACATCATCAAAGAAGATATACACATGGCAAATAAGCATGCTTCACATGTACACTTATTAGAATCTCTAAACTATGGAGCACTGATAACACCAAATGCTGATGAGGATGTAGAGCAACATGAACTGTGAAACACTGCTGATGGGAATGCAAAATTATTACAGCCACGGTGTAAAACAGTTAGGCAGTTTTTAACAAAACTAAATTTACTCTTACCATACGATCCAGAAATCATGCTCCTTAGTATTTACCCAAAGGAGCTGAAACGTTATGTCCACATAAAAACTTACACATGGATGTTTATAGCAGCTTTACTCATAATTATCAATACTTAAAAGCAACTATGATGTTCTTCAGTAGATGAATGGATTAATAAACTATACCTCCAGACAATGGAATATTATTCAGTGCTGAAAAGAAATGAGATATCAAGCTGTGAAAAGACATAGAAGAACCTTAAATGTATATAACTAAGTGAAAGAAGCCAATCTGAAAAGGTAACATACACTGTGATTCCAATTATATAACATTCTGGAAAAGGCAAAACTGTGGATGTAATAAAAATATCAGTGATTCCCAAGCGTTGATATTGGGGGAGAGAGATGATTAGGCAGAACACAGAGTATTTTTAGGGCAGTGAAAATACTCTGTACGATATAATGGTAGATAAATGTCATTAAACAGTTGTCCAAAACCATAGAATGTTCAATACTAAAGGTGAACCATAATGTAAAATATGGACATTGGGTTATTATGATGTGTCAGTGTAGATTCATTGCTTGTAACAAATGTACCACTCTGGTAGGGGATTTGGATAATTGGAGAGTCTATGCATGCATGGGGGCAGGTGGTATGTGGGAAATTTCTGTTCAATTTTTCTCCGAACATAAGACTGCTCAATGAAAACTAAGTTTTAATTAAAGAAACCAACTGAGAATGACAAACTCAAAGCAAGAAGCCCAGAGGCAGGGAGTTACTGGCATCTGTTCAGCTACTTAACATCATCAAGGTCTTGGCTTCTATCTTTCTGTACCACTGTTACTAGCATATTGACTTTTTCTTGCCCTATGCTTTTTCTCTTCATTTTAGTAAGATGCCTGGTGTAGCCTCTAATATAACACATTCATTAAAGTTGGTGAGTAAAAAGGAGTAAAAAGGAGGAGTAAAAAGGAGTAAAAATAGATCCATCTATTATTTTTTATCAAATAAGCAAAAGGTTTTCCAGATGCTCCTTGGAAATCTTCTATGTCACATCAGCTAGAACTGAATTACATGGTCACCCATAACTGGGAAAGAAAACATCTCACTCGGCATCTTCAGTGAAATATGGGGAATGGAGAAAGGGTTAAGGAGCAGTCAGTGAATTACCCATTAACAGAAATGAGAAACAGACATGATAGATACATACACACATGCATACATACATACATATATACATATGGACATGTATGGATTATATCTGCTTTAATATTTTCTATGTGAGACAAAAATATCATTCTGTTTTCTCCCCAATATTTTGAATTATCTTTTCACTGTTGACCATTACAACAGCAATACTGTTTTTATAAATTAGACAATATATACTACATTACTTTTCTATCACACAGACTTTAAGTTGGATAGACTTAGTATTCACATTTTATTAAATTAAAAAGATCACACAGGCATTTAAAAAAATGGTTATATATAATTATAAAACATTATATAAGCCTAACTGAATTTTAACATTTTTAACACCTTTATTGGAGTATAATTGCTTTACAATGGTGTGTTAGTTTCTGCTTTATAATAAAGTGAATCAGTTATACATATATATATATGTCCCCATTTCTCTTCCCTCTTGCGTCTCCTTCCCTCCCACCCTCCCTATCTCACCCCTCTTGGTGGTCACAAAGCACGGAGCCGATCTCCCTGTGCTATGCGGCTGCTTCCCACTAGCTATCTATTTTACGTTTGGTAGTGTATATATGTCCATGTCACTCTCTCATGTTGTCCCAGCTTACCCTTCCCCCTCCCCGTATCCTCAAGTCCATTCTCTAGTAGGTCTGTCTTTATTCCCGTCTTGCCCTTAGGTTCTTCATGACCATTTTTCTTTTATTTTGGATTCCATATATATGTGTTAGCATATGGTATTTGTTTTTCTCTTTCTGACTTACTTCACTCTGTATGACAGACTCTAGGTCCATCCACCTCACTACAAATAACTCAATTTCGTTTCTTTTTATGGCTGAGTAATATTCCATTGTATATATGTGCCACATCTTCTTTATCCATTCATCTGTTGATGGACACTTAGGTTGTTTCCATGTCCTGGCTATTGTAAACAGAGCTACAATGAACAGTTTGGTACATGACTCTTTTTGAATTATGGTTTTCTCAGGGTATATGCCCAGTAGTGGGATTGCTGGGTCGTATGGTAGCTCTATTCTTAGTTTTTTAAGGAACAAACAACCCAATCCCCAAATGGGCAGAAGACCTAAATAGACATTTCTCCAAAGAAGATATACAGATTGCCAACAAACACATGAAAGAACGCTCAATGTCATTAATCATTAGAGAAATGCAAATCAAAAGTACAATGAGATATCATCTCACACCTGTCAGAATGGCCATGATCAAAAAATCTACAAACACTAAGTGCTGGAGAGGGTGTGGAGAAAAGGGAACCCTCCTGCACTGTTGGTGGGAATGTAAATTGATACAGCCACTATGGAGAACAGTATGGAGTTCCTGAATTTTAGCATTTTTGAATATTTAAAGTATATATATAATTTGTAAGGATATAATTTATAATTATACAAAATATGTAAATATCTATCTAAAATGTTAAGTATGACATAAATGTCCCTAGACATTTTATAAATATTTCATTAGTTATCATTTTGTGTGTATATGTATATTTGTGTGTGCTTTGTAGGAATAAGATGGTTCAAAATAAATGCTTTGATGTAGAAATTTTAAATTAATCTGAATTTAATCATTTTGAAAATGTGCATAGTGACATTAATGTAAACTCATAGACACACAGTAGATACTCAATATTAGTAGGTTATCTTCAAAGATCAAGGAAATTGAAATTATGTAACAGGATAACTTGAAATATCCAAAGGTATATGATAGAAAAAACTTGTAGCACATCAGGAAACCAGAGAAAGCTGCATACTTATTTTTGAAACCTAGAAATTTCCAAAATATGTAGCTTAAAAGGATACCCACAACTTTTTCTCATTTTAAAAGAAAAGATTTCTTCACAAGGTGTTTTATATTACCTGTACTATTTTAAGCACGTACATTTTGGGGTGTGTATATGTATGCGCCTTTATCAATCCACTTTAATGAATGCCTTACTGCTGGCTAATTAACATTTGAGGTAATCTACCCAAAATACACACTTCAAGGGTGAAGAGTAGTTTAAAGAGCATAGTTAGGAGTCTATGGACACCCAAAATAAATATCAACCGTAGATAACTGAATAAATGCACAAGGATGATAAAAATGATTTTACTGGGGGAAAGTGTGTTAAAAAATATGAGGATTTTCCAGGGATACAGAGACACAAAGAAGGCATACAGATATGGCAATTCTAACAGCTGAAAACTATTCGAAGTAGAGTTTGAAATGTAACAAACTAACAAGAAACTATTTAACACCTTTTTGCTAGTAAATATTTATATGTGAGGTAATATTCAGCATGAGACGTAATTTCATGGATAGCTTAGGTCAGTTCTCAACAGGACTAAATGCAAGAATCACTAACAAAAATGCATTTACATACATTGGTTCATGAGAACAAAACCTGAAAATTTTAATACGACTAAAACCCTTGAGAAGAGTTTTATATATTGTAATTCATCCATAGTAGTAACATAATCTTTATGTTACTTTCATAGATGTATTAATGATTGACTTAACATAATATGACCACTAATGGGAAAATATATTGTAGGTTGATATGCCTTCAAAGGAGAGTCTTTGGAAATAGTTCAGTGGCTTATTCATCACCTTACATATTGAATTAATAAAAACTTGCTATCTTGCACACTCATATCAATTGGATGTTGTTATGAGTAAATCGCAATGAAAACCTTATACTATTTTATTAAAATATGAATGCTTTAAAAAATTTTTTATTCGGTCACTGAAGAATTTAGGCTTACTATTGGGTTGCAGGGGAGATTTCAAATAATTCACGATCTTCTAAAACCATTACTATCATCTGTTATTCACAAACTTACATTACCCTCAGTAACACAGCATTGCTTTTCTTCATAGAAAACCAAAGGGTGCTGTTGTGAACTTAAAGGACCTTTCTCTTTTAGTCCATATGTTTCTGAAATTTGATCACATAACAAAATTGCATGGTGAATGCCATAAACTGAAGATTTGAGCAGGTTATGATTTTTTCAGGGTCACAATTAAGTTTCTCTGGGTATGCTGGTGTGTAAGGAATATCTGTTCCTTGATGATATATACAACTGAATTTAAGTTCATATTTCCATAATCTGTGATTTTGAGCAAGTTCTTTAAATTTCCCTACTCTTGGGATTCTCACTTGTTTAGCTGCTACTAATAATTTCTGCTTGTCTTGTACTTTAAATATACACTTGATTCCTATGTTTCTCTTCCAAAAGTGTTCTTCGCTCAGTAAAAGAGTTAATAAACATGAATATATAAGCCTGAAATTAGAAAGCCAGTAAATATCAAGCGAGACAACACTTAGGCTAGCAGCACATGGAACTAGTGAGTCACTGTTCCTAGGGCTCTAGGGCAGATTCAGATGCAGAGCCTACAGTTGGATGGAATCTGTATGAAAAGTTACATGCCCAGTAGGCAAGGATTCCCAGTAAGGTCGGTCAAGAACCTTGGCTATTGCTCTGTTTTGATTTAAAAAGAAAAATGGTCTTTGGTGGGTACTTATTGCCCTATCTCAATAAAGAGATAGGTTGGGCTTGTGACCATTTAAGTTCCTTATCCACTCTCAGATAGAGTTCTTTATCTTCTCTCAATAGAAGCAAAAACTGTTACCTTATACCCTTATTCTGCATACAATCCTGTTTGAACAGGAGAGACTTGCATTAGCATTTGCCTGTTTGGGTACCAAAATATTAATTCAATTATCTTCACAGAAAATTTAAGAGGTTCAAACATCAATTTATTAAAACGTTTAGGCTTCTCTGTGAAATATAATCTGCCTTGGCAAAAAGCAAATCCTGCCATTATATCCAGAACGTATAGTCCTCAGGTCTGGCTATCTCCAATCTGTGTACGTTTATCAAAATAAATGATATTCATTCTTATTTAAAGCTCTATTTTTTGAAATCCTGACATATCATGGAGACAAACATGATGACTGTCACAACTTACAACTAAAAACCTGCCTACCTCATAATGAGACACAAAACATATGTAAAATGTAAAAAGACTGCCACTTCCAGCTAAATAATGTTATTGTCTCTGAGATGGTTTATGATATTGGTGTGGTTATCCATCTCTGTGAAAGAAAAATGCAAATTCAAGCTACCAAACATTCAAGAGAGTCCTCTGAAGTCTAATTTATATTCTAAAATATTAACATCACACAGAAACACTATTTCCAAAATTATCCTGTGAAAATGTCTTTACCCAAATTCTCAAAGCAAGCTCTGAATAATTCAGAATAAGGTTGAAATTCAGTTTAAAGTTCCTATTATGACCCCAAAATAAAAAATGGCAAACTAATCAGATCTAATTTTGGAGGCAGAGCTGACTCAGTAGCAGAAGAGACCTTATTTAAAAGCGAAATAATGGGATGTTTGGAGATTTAAATTAAAACACTAGACAAGGAGACAGATAATTAGAAAATCAAGAGTTGCCTCTGAAAAAGAAATTTGGATTAATCTTACTTTTGTTGACATATTTTATTATAATTAGATATCACCTAAAAAGGAAATCTATATCTGTATTGTATAAGGAATTTTAATTTCAATTCTGCCTGCTCTTATAATCTGTGCCTTATTTTTCTGAATGGATACACATCTGTGTATTTTCTTCTCCATCATGTAAACTGATAAAAATAATTTACATGTGGAAAAATGTATCATGAACTACCAAAGTGACCCAGAAGGCACATATGATAGTGATGAGTAACTATAATAAAGTGAATATATCTTCTGTATGTCTTATGTTTTCTAAAACCTTCAGATCAGAACACTTCTTTACATTACAGTGGATGTACTGTGATTAAGATGCTTAAGGAAATTGTGAATAAAAGATATATGACATTGTAGTGTCAATATAAAGGGATATCCTGAGTTGCACAAATTTAAAGACTGAACTAAGATAAATGTACCATATGAAAAACACCTATAGTAAATACAAGTCTAAATAAAATTAAATGGATTGTTGAAGTCTAGATTTATAATTGTTTTACATTCTTGCTTCACAAGGAGAACATTTTTGGATAAAAATAAAAAATTACTATCTTTTGAATCATTTTGTGATTTTTACATCATTGGGCATGTGTCAGAGAAATTTGATCTTTATGACTTTTTAAAAAGATAGGGTTTCTAAAAGCTGGTTCTTTGAGAATATAAACAAAATTGATAAACCATTAGCCAGAATCATCAGGAAAAAAAGCGAGAAGACTCAAATCAATAGAATTAGAAATGAAATAGAAGTTACAACTGTTACTGCAGAAATACAAAGGATCATGAGAGCTTACTACAAGAAACAATATGCCAATAAAATGGACAACCTGGAACAAATGGACAAATTCTTAGAAAAGCACAACCTTCCAAGACTGAACCACAAAGAAATAGAAAATATAAACAGACCAATCACAGGCAGTGAAATTGAAACTGTGATTAAAAATCTTCCAACAAACAAAAGCCCAGGACCAGAGGGCTTCACAGGCGAATTCTATCAAACATTTAGAGAAGAGCTAACACCTATCCTTCTCAAAACTCTTCCAAAATATAGCAGAGGGAGGAACACTCCCAAACTCATTCTACGAGGCCACTATCACCCTGATACCAAAACCAGAAAAATATGTCACAAAGAAAGAAAACTACAGGCCAATATCACTGATGAACATAGATGCAAAAATCCTCAACAGAATACTAGCAAACAGAATCCAACAGCCCACTAAAGGGATCATACACCACGATCAAGTGGGGTTTAACCCAGGAATGCAAGGATTCTTTGATATATGGAAATTAGCAATGTGATAAACCATATTAACAAATTGAAAGAGAAAAACCATATGATCATCTCAATAGATGTAGAAAAAGCTTTCAAAAAAATTCAACACCCATTTATGATAAAAATCCTCCAGAAAGTAGGCATAGTGTGAACTTTCCTCAACATAATAAAGGCCATATATGACAAACCCACAGCCGACATCATTCTCAATGGTGAAAAACTGAAAGCATTTCCACTAAGATCAGGAACAAGACAAGGTTGCCCACTCTGCTACTATTATTCAACATAGTTTAGGAAGTTTTAGCCACAGCAATCAGAGAAGAAAAAGAAATAAAAGCAATCCAAATCAGAAAAGAAGAAGTAAAACTGTCACTGTTTACAGATGACACGATACTATACATAGAGAATCTTAAAGAGTGCTACCAGAAAAGTAGTAGAGCTAATCGATGGATTTGGTAAAGTAGCAGGATGCAAAATTAATGCATAGAAATCTCTTGCATTCCTATACACTAATGATGAAAAATCTGAAAGAGAAATTAAAGAAACACTCCCATTTACCATTGCAACAAAAAGACCAATATACCTAGGAATAAACCTACCTAAGGAGACAAAAGACCTGTATGCAGAAAACTACAAGACACTGATGAAAGAAATTAAAGATGATACAAACAGATGGAGAGATATACCATATTCTTGAATTGGAAGAATCAACATCGTGAAAATGACTATGCTACCCAAAGCAATCTACAGATTCCATGCAATCCCTATCAAACTACCAATGACATTTTTCACAGAACTAGAACAAAAAAATTCACCATTTGTATGGAAACACAAAAGACCCTGAATAGCCAAAGCAATCTTAAGAAAGAAAAATGGAGCTGGAGGAATCAGGCTCCCTGACTTCAGACTATACTACAGACCTACAGTAATCAAGACAGTATGTTACTGGCATAAAAACAGCAAGACAGATCAATTGAACAGGAAAGAAAGCCCAGAGATAAACCCACACACATATGGTCACCTTATCTTTGATAAATGGGGCAAGAATATACAATGGAGAAAAGACAGCAACTTCAATAAGTGGTGCTGGGAAAACTGGACAGCTACATATAAAAGAATGAAATTAGAACATGCCCTAAGACCATACACAAAAATAAACTCAACATGGATTAAAGACCTAAATGTAAGGCCAGACACTATCAAACTCTTAGAGGAAAACATAGGCAAAACACTCTATGACATAAATCACAGCAAGACCCTTTTTGACCCACCTCCTAGAGAAACGCACATAAAAACAAGGATAAACACATGCGACCTAATGAAACTTAAAAGCTTTTGAACAGCAAAGGAAACTATAAATAAGACAAAAAGACAACCCTCAGAATGGGAGAAAATATTTGCAAGCAAAGCAACTGACAAAGGATTAATCTCCAAAATATACAAGCAGATCATGCAGCTCAATATCAACAACACAAAGAACCCAATCCAAAAATGGGCAGAAGATCTAAATAGGCATTTTTCCAAAGAAGATATACCGATTGCCAACAAACACATGAAAGGATGCTCAACATCACTAATCATTAGAGAAATGCAAATCAAAACCACAAAGAGGTATCACCTCACACTGGTCAGAATGGCTGTCATCAATAAAGCTGCAAACAGTAAATGCTGGAGAGGGTGTGGAGAAAAGGAAACGCTCTTGCACTGTTGGTGGGAATGTAAATTGATACAGCCACTATGGAGAACAGTATGGAGATTCTTTAGAAAGCTAAAAATAGAACTACCATATGACCCAGCAATCCCACTACTGGGCATATACCCTGAGAAAACCATAATTCAAAAAGAGTCATGTACCAAAATGTTCATTGCGGCTCTGGTTACAAAGCAATTATAGTCCAATAAAGCAATTATAGTCCAATAAAGATGTTTTTAAAAAAGCATGTTTAAAAAAAAAGAAATGGTTCATACAGCTTGAAGAATTTTAGTGCTGTTTTACATTGAGTAAATATTATCAAATCTTTTATATCTATTCTAAATAAAAGGCAGAAGATCTTAAATGATACATTAGATAAAACAGATATATAAGTTCAACAATAGCAAAAAAATGTAAAACATGTGACATTTTCTTTGAGTTTTGATGAACTTACCAGTCATCACCTTTGTACCCCTCAAGGGATTCCCTTCCAGCTCCTAACCAGGAACCTGACTCCTGCCTGAGGCTTTCCACAATAGCTGTCAGAAGAGGTTTGGAATGAGGCATTTCTATTCTAGAACATGGATTTTAATTTTAATTTCTCAAGTGATTCAGAAGATGAACCGAATGAATTTCTGAACTATCTTGCTGCTTATGGGCCCAAGAGATAACGCAACCTGGGCTCAAATCCCACTCCTGTTGGGCAGTTACTATTTATGCCAGCTTATAAAAGTAATTTGACTGTGTCTCAGCTTTCACAACCACAAAGTAAGATGAATAACATCACTAACCCCAAAAATCATGAAAATCATGAGGATATGTAAAATATGTAAAAGTACCCTAAACATGTCAGTGAATGATATTATCATTATGATCATCAACTTCACAAAGCTGTGATAATTAAATGACAGAAGGAATATGAACTATTTACCCCAGTGTCTGGCATATTAAATGTGCCTATATATGGTTTGGTCTATTGGGGGAAGGGTCTGTTTGGCTGACTTGATAAAGGAGTTGGTTCTGTCCTTAATTTATGCATGTTTGAGTCTTGTCTCCAACATTGGGCATAAAAAGGTTAAACACATTTTCGTGTGTGTGTGTATATCTATCTATCTATCTATATATATATATATACACACATACCTGAATCTTATTTTATGATTGCAAATGTTATCTATTAACTAAGTATTTCTCTTATGATTGCAAATATTATTTCTTAGCTAATATTTAAGCACCATATCTTATACATCCTTTGTAGCCAGAAGGGAACAGTGGGGTAGCAAAACAACATTTGTGTTGTCTATATGCACAGGCCTATCCTGGGTGATTTACTTATATTTGGCCACTGAATCCTCCCAGGAACCTTTGAGAGGGATATTACTATTTCCATTTGACAGACAAGAATGCTGACAGTCAAAACCTTTTCAAAGCCAGAGCTAAAACTAGGCATATAAATATTCACATTCATTGCCAAGAATATACAATTCTTGGGAAAGGATAGTCTCTTTGACAAATGGTGCTGGGAAAAGTGGATATCAACATGCAAGAGAATGAAATTGGAACCTTATTATACACTAACCACAAAAATCAACACAAAGTGGATTAAACACTTAAAACTCCTAGAAGAAAATATAGGGGAAAAGCTTCATGACATTGATCTTAGCAATAATTTGATAGATATGACACCAAAAAACATAGGCAACAAAAACAAAAATAAATAAGTGGAACCACATCAAACCAAAAAGCTTCTGCATAGCTAAGAAAACACCACATGAGAAGGGAACCTATGGAATGGAAGAAAATATTTGCAAACCATATATCTGATAAGGGGTTAGTCCCCGAAATACATAAGGAACTGCTACAACTCAACACCACAAAACCTAATAACCCATTTTAAAAATGGACTAAGCACTTGGATAGACACTTCTCCAAGGAAGACATACAAATGGCCAACTGGTATAGGAACAGATTCTCAACACCACTAATCATCAGGGAAATGCAAATCAAAACAACAAGGAGATATCACCTCATACCTGTTAGGATGGTCGGTCATTATTTTAAAAGTACAGAAAATAACAAGTGTTGATGAGTATGTGAAAAAATTAGAAATCTTTTTCACTGTTGATGGGAATGCAAAATGGTACAGCAGCTACAGAAAATAGTATGAAGTTCACTCAAAAAATTAAAAACAGAACCACCATGTGATCCAACAATCCCACTTCCAGGTATTTATCCAAAATAATTGAAATTGGGATCTCAAAGAGATATTAACACTCTCATGTTCACTGAAGCACTATTTACAATAGTTAAAATGTGGAAACAACCTAAATGTCCATTGATAGATGGAATGATAAAGAAAATATGGTATATACATACAATAGAATACTAGTCAATCTTCTAAAAAAAGGAACATTCTGCCATATGCAACAACACAAATGAAACTTGAAGACATTACGCTAAGTGAAACAAGCCAATAACAGAAAGACAAAGACTGCACATGATTCTACTTATGTAAGATAATTAAATAATAAATTTTATAGAATCAGATTGTGGAATGGTGGTTGCTGGGGGCTGACAGGAGGGAGAAATGGGGAGTTACTAATCAATGGGCATAAAGTTTCAGTTAGCAAGATAAATAAACTCCAGTGATCTACTGTAAAGCATTGTATCTATAGTCAAAAATACTGCCTTGTACACTTAAAAATGTGTTAAGATCTAATGTTAAGTGTCCTCACCACAATCAAATAACATTTTAAAAAATATTCAGTATCAGGGCAGTGTGGCTGAAAGCACATAACACCTCCCCTCCCATTAAAGTGTTTGGTATGAATTAATTAAATAAGTAAATTTATTTCTGAACTCACTAGACCAAAATTATATGCTCCAGAATAAGAAAAGAAGAACTTTTTCCCATTTAGTGATAATTTATCACATACATAGCAGTGAGCACAGAGGGTCTGATATACGGGTTGGTTATTTTATGGCTACCCCTGAAGAAGCAAAACTGACTCCTCTCCAAAAATTGGTTCGGATATTGAGAGTGAGGATGACACACACATGCTATGAGATTCTGGGGGGAGAGCAGAGGGTAGATTTCCCAAACTGAAGTGAAAATGACTTGGGTTTTTATGGTGGTTAGGGAATAAGACCTAGCTGAAGGTTGCTGCAAATTGTTTGAACTCATTGCTGGTATCAAAGGTCAGCATACACCTGGCTTTCTTACCTGCTTGCTTAGATGTAGATCAGAAGAGGAAAAGTGAGGAATAATGTTACAAGCTGTCATCAGTCAAAAAAAGTGTTTTTTTTTAATTTAGTCAGACTTCTCATTACTGTTTAATTAAAAACAAAATTTCTTCAAAAAGATAGAATAATTGTGGGAATATAAAAATGAGAAAAGAAAAAGTTAAGGTAAATTTAAAATAAGTATGAAGAGAAGTAAGTATCAGGTTAGGGTATAGCAGTGACAGTTTGTGGTACACAGTATGATCTGAACAGTTACAAATTTTAAATTATTGAATTTTACTGCTTTGCTTTTAGAAATGGAAATTTATAAAAGTGATTCAAGAAGCAATACTTTTGAAATTATTTGAGTCTCAAACCTTGCTTTAATTATAAGCTTTGCTTTTAATTTTAGAAAAATGTAATCATAATAGGGGAGAGATTTGGCTTTCAGTGAATTCCCCACGTGAATATTTCACTTGGTGAATTCATTCTATCTCAAGGTCACCTCTACATTTCATTATCACCTACTTTGATTTAATTAAGAAATTATCCACCAAGACAAGTAGAGTTAAATATAAAAACAGATGTGTCTTGAATTTACTCAGTTCCATCCTCTAAAATCTGAATGTCCCTTCGTACTCTGTTGGAAATGGGAGAAACCAATGATCTGGTCTTTACCTTTTTTACTACATTCATCTGCTATCTATGGAACTGTGGATGGAAAGAGGATAAGCCCATCCTTGGAGGTACCACAACCTCTTCTTCATGGCACAGGTGAGATGGACTTAAGAGGGAAGGATTTGCCTTCCATGCACATGGTGTTTCTCCTTGACTGAGCTCTCCAGCAACACAGAAACTAGAAATAAACTTGTGCTAATCTTTCTATTCACTTTTCTGCACAGAGTCTGGCTGAACATACGTCCTATCCCATTTTGCAATGCCTCTCAATGACCAAGTTTCCTAAGTGCAGATTCTTCAGTTTTTGGAAAATCAAGACAGCATTCAACTGAACTCTTTCTACCCCAGTTTACCTTTTCCCATTAAAACATTAAAAGTTAATTAATTAATTAAAGTTTACATGAAGCACACATAAAAGTGCAAACACATGCATACATACCCATTACTGCCAGCCATATGATAATCATCTGAAGCAGAAAAAAAACTGTAACTATAGGGGGATATACATTCTAGCTGATAAGACAAACGTGTACCCCACAAATAATGTGGGAACAATAACAGCCAGAAATGCTGCATACCAATACAATTTCAGCCTAGATACATAAAAGATGAGTTGATACTGTAATAAGCGGGTGAAAAATCCTAAACAGTCATGTGTAAACTTGCGTCTTAACCCCCCTCCGCCACTACTCTACTGCTCGACACTAATTAGGCAAGAAAAAAAGAATCAAACGGCTAGGGATTTTAACTTGAGGAAAAAAATGAGAATTCTGTTCATAAACATGAAATTAGTTGCTCATTAATTTTGATTATTTGATTCAAAAGAACAATATTAGATGAATAAAATTAAGACATATATATATAGATCAGGGCCAAAATCTTTGGAAATGTTACCCTCCCACCCAGTGCATTTAAAAATTAATGATAGGGCTTCCCTGGTGGCGCAGTAGTTGGGAGTCCCCCTGCCGATGCAGGGGACACGGGTTCGTGCCCCGGTCCGGGAAGATCCCACATGCCGCGGAGCGGCTGGGCCCGTGAGCCACGGCCGCTGAGCCTGTGCGTCCGGAGCCTGTGCTCCGCAATGGGAGAGGCCACAACAGTGAGAGGCCCGCGGACCGCAAAAAAAAAAAAAAAAAAAATTAACGATAAATATGAATGCCATGCAGATATTTATGTCCTACTAACTGAGCTAATCACACAGGTTAGGAAGGGTGTTTATCTTTTTAGTGTGATATTGAAACTCACCATTTCCTAACTTGTGCTTGTTGATCTTGAGGTCTTTTCTAACACAAAGGGGGAAAACTAAGTATAGTTGAGCATTTTTATTTAAATATACAGAACATCAACCTCTTAATTTGTTGGGCAATTTTGTCCATGAATTCTTTAGAGATATAGCAAGCTTAAAAGATGTAGAGGAGAGATGATAACAATTATCTTTTAATATCTCCCTTGCGTCTTTGTCCAATTAAGTGGCACTAATTTACCATGGGTTGTTTTAAATATGGAATAATATATGTTTACATTAAAAGCAATCACAAATATCCTAAAATTATTTTTCCTTAACTATCTAAAATCAACTGAACTATCATCTCACTCAACATTTAAATTCTATTGCTATAAAAACTTTTCTCCATCTTTGCTTTATTTCCCTTTCTATATGTCTAAGTTTAGTCATTTTTTCATTTAAATATATATTAACATATATGATTTACCATAGATTTTGCTAGAATCCTGAGGGTGGTGGGAACAAAGGGAGGATAAAAGTTTTAAAAAGGCTGTTTTTAATAGTTCACTTTCTAGTGGGAGAGCAAAAGAAGAGTAAACATACAACTAAATTCAGCATTACTTGTGTTGTAATAGAGGTATGTGAAAAAAGGTAGACAGTAAGAGGTTTTAATGGACACCAAGAGCTAATCAGTAGGATGCTATGGATAGATGGTCTACACAGAGAATAGACACAGCAACCTACATGAAAGACTACGGAGAATTCAAGAAATTATAGACTAATTTGGTATGACTTAACATAGAGGGATTTTGGGGAATGTATGAAATGTGGTTGAAAGAGAAATATGTGGGGTCTCACTATGAAAGATAATATGTGTTCTAAGAAGAACATGCATTCTGTAGGCATGGAGAAGCCACTGAACGTTTAGGTGATCAAGGTGGGCTTTAGAAACACCTCTGATGATGGTATGGGTGATGCATGGGAGAAGAGAGGAGGGAACAGGGAAGCCAGTTGGGAGGCTGAGACGCTTGCCTGAAAGGATTCGGTTCTGATCTGAGAGAGCAGCAGTGATGATAGAGGGGGAAGAAATGAACTTGAGAGCTCCTTCAAGATTAGAATGGACAGGAGTTAGTTTATGGATGAGGTGAAAGAAAGGGAAATATCTAATAATACTCTGCTGTTTCACTTGGTGAACTGTGCACGATGTATTCTCAGAAATGGGAAACATAGGAGAGAAGCATATTTGAAATAAAAGAAAATTTTATTTTGGATGTGTTGTATCCGAATTGCTTACCTGAGAGCTATACAGACATACCTGGCTACATGAAGGTGTTTGCTAACTTCTCTTTTTCCTTTCGTTATACTCTTCTTATCTTTGAGTCTACTAGAATAATTTTTAATATCATATTGTCACATGCTAAAAACAATCATATTCAAAGGCTACATAAAATTCTCCAGTCTTAGAAACTTTCTAATTTCCACAGCTGTTGCCCACAGTATAATTGTTTTTGTCTTTCAAAATGGTCATTGGCAAGCATTGTTTCAGGCACTGGACTCAGAACAATGGAGCACTGAACCGTATGTGTATGAGATTGGTTGCCACCCCACAAAATTCTCTTTTTAAATGTAAATCTTCAAGTACATCATTTGGCTTCCCGTAAGAAGTTTGACTATATAAAAGAAGCTTCTTTCTTAGAGATATAATGCAAATAATAATAATAAATCCTGGACCTAGAGGGGAATCTTACTGTGGTTCCCACTCATCACAAATCCTCTCATAATGAAAATACTGTTTCTATGGACATGAAAGATGTGGGTGAGCATTCACTTCCAAGTGAACCCCAAACAAATGAACCCTAATAATTCAGGATGCTCTGACTTCAGATCCACTCTGCTAAGATTTATGTTCAACTTCTGGAAGAAGTCAGCTTTGAGATGATGCACTGAATGAGGAAGCCCCTCTAGCCAGAAGGCACAATGCCTATGGTGTTTTGACTCAGACCTTCTAATGATAAGAGAGTCAATTCCCCTCGGCTGAGTTAGAATATATCACTTCAGAGCCTTAAGTATTTTGTGAATTGAAAATGGGGACTTCCCTTTGCAGTCACAGTGATGGGTAAAATTGATTGGGTTTACCTGACAATAGATCAAATAGCTGTTCACCTTAGTGCTTAGTATTTAAACTGTTGGCTCTATACTACTAGAAATCAATTCGGCAGGAATGCACTCTGCCCCAAGTACATTTTTTTAGCTCTTCTGATAATTATTTCCTGCCCACTAAAATAACATAGACAACTCAAAGCACAAGGTATTATTTACTTGGAACATCTGCTTCATCCCCTTTACTGAGATAGCACCAAGGAATCAGAATTGAAAAAAAATCATTTATGTTTTAGTTTTACTTGATAGAAAATCTATTTGGAGTTATTGTTTAGTTTCATAAAATGACTGCGTGCCTGGAAAACAATGCTATTAACTGAGACCAAAAGCACTTAGAGACCGATAAGCTTATGCAAAGTTATGAAACAATTAATTTTGTAAGATCAAAATCACTAATAAAAAACCACCACTCCACTGAGCAGGAGTGCTGGAACATTATGGGAGATTTAGGTTCGGACTGGAGGCCTAAAGATCTGAGGAAGTTAAGGACCCCTTATAACCAACTCACCCTTAAATAGGAAAGGAAAGAAGAACACACTTAGAAAAGTTCTCTCTCAAAATAACCATGAAACAGAATTCTCAAACACGTGAAGAAATCTAATGTTAAGCAATTTAACCAAATTGATCACAGAATTATGTACTCATTCCTGATAAAATGAATGCTATGGAATAGCCTGACAGAAATTTTAAAATAAATATGTTTAAGTTGCTAAAAGAGATAAATGAGGGATGATCATAAAATAAAAGTGATAAATACAATAAACAACAGTATGGATTACTCTCAGACACAATGATGAACAAAATAAACCACTTACAAGAGTATATAATGTATGATTCCAATTATAAAACGTGCAAAAACATGCAAAAAGTCTTTCCTGACTTCTGGTTTAAATGTTCTTACCCATTGTTTTCTTATTCAAAATATGCTATTTTTTTCGTCACTTATTTGCACTTTTGCATTTGCTATTTTCTCTTCTCAGAATACTCTCACTCAAATTTTTAATCTTGATAAATTCCTTCCTTATAAACTAAGTTGGGATGGTTTCATGGATGGTGTATGCATAGGTCCAAACTCATCAAATTGTATACATTAAACATGCACTGTTTATTTTATTATCAATTATACTTCAATAAAGCTTCTTAAAAAAAAGACTAAGTTGGACTGCTACCTTCTCTGGGAAGTCTTATCTCTTGCCTATGACCAGTGTTAGCTGTCATTTTAGAACCTCTTCTCAGACATGTGATATCATTAGACAAGTTATACACTCAGGTTTAGGAGAGATACTGCCTGGGTTCTAACATCTTTCCCACTACTTGCTGATTTTATGATACTGATGATTCATCTAACCTCTCCATGTTTCAGTTTTCTTGTCAGTAAAATGGAAATAAAATACAACCTTCTTCTTAGGATTGTTTTAATGATTAAATAAATTACAGCACAAATTCATAGAATAGTATCTGACACATACTATGTGTTCATTAAATTTTTTAAAACATCTTTATTGGAGTATAATTGCTTTACAATGCTGTGTTAGTTTCTGCTTTATAACAAAGTGAATCAGCCATACATATACATATATCCCCATATCTCCATCCTCTTGCGTCTCCCTCCCACCCCTCAAGGTGGTCACAAAGCACCAAGCTGATCTCCCTGTGCTATGCGGCTGCTTCCCAGTAGCTACCTATTTTACATTTGGTAGTGTATACATGTCCATGCCACTCGCTCACTTTGTCCCAGCTTACCCTTCCCTCTCCCTGTATCCTCAAGTCCATTCTCTAATAGGTCTGCGTCTTTATTCCCGTCTTGCCCCTGGGTTCTTCATGACCATTTTTTCTTTTTTTTTTTTTAGATTCCATATATATGTGTTAGCATTCGGTATTTGTTTTCCTCTTTCTGACTTACTTCACTCTGTATGACAGACTCTAGGTCCATCCACCTCACTACAAGTAACTCAATTTTGTTTCTTATTATGGCTGGGTAATAGTCCATTGTATATATGTGCCACATCTTGTTTATCCACTCATCTGTTGATGGACACTTAGCTTGCTTCCATGTCCTGGGAATTGTAAATAGAGCTGCAATGAACATTTTGGTACATGACTCTTTTTGAATTATGGTTATCTCAGTGTATATGCCCAGTAGTGGGATTGCAGGGTTGTATGGTAGTTCTATTTTTAGTTTTCTAAGGAACCTCCATACTGTTCTCCATAGTGGCTGTATCAATTTACATTCCCACCAACAGTGTATGAGGATTCCCTTTCCTCCACACCCCTCCAGCATTTATTGACTGTAGATAGTTTGATGATGGCCATTCTGACCACTGTGAGATGATATCTCATTGTAGTTTTGATTTGCATTTCTCTAATGATTAATGATGTTGAGCATTCTCTCATGTGTTTGTTGGCAATCTGTATATCTTCTTTGGAGAAATGTCTATTTAGGTCTTCTGCCATTTTTGGATTGGGTTGTTGGTTTTTTTGATATTGAGCTGCATGAGCTGCTTGTATATTCTGGAGATTAATCCTGTGTCAGTTGCTTCATTTGGAAATATCTTCTCCCATTCTGAGGGTTTATTTTTCATCTTGTTTATGGTTGCCTTTGCTGTGCAAAAGCTTTTACGTTTCATTAGGTGACATTTGTTTATTTTTGTTTTTATTTCAATTTCTCAAGAGGTTCAAAAAGGATCTTGCTGTGATTTATGTCAGAGTGTTCTGCCTATGTTTTCCTCTAAGAGTTTGAGAGTGTCTGGCCTTACATTTAGGTCTTTAATCCATTTTGAGTTTATTTTTGTGTATATGTTAGGGAGTGTTCTAATTTCATTCTTTTACATGTAGCTATCCAGTTTTTCCAGCACCACTTACTGAAGAGGCTGTCTTTTCTCCACAGTATATTCTTGCATCCTTTATCAAAGTTAAGGTGACCATATGTGCATGGGCTTATCTCTGGGCTTTCTATCATCTTCCATTGATCTATAGTTCAGTTTTTGTGCCAGTACCAGACTGTCTTGATTACTGTAGGTCTGTAGTATAGTCTGGAGTCAGGGAGCTTGATTCCTCCAGCTCCGTTTTTCTTTCTCAAGATTGCTTTGGCTATTCAGGATCATCTATGTTTTCATACAAATTGTGAAGTTTTTTGTTCTAGTTCTGTGAAAAATGCCAACATGGTACACCTCTCCATCTTTTTGTATCATCTTTAATTTCTTTCATCAGTGTCTTATAATTTTCTGCATACAGGCCTTTTGTCTCCTTAGGTAGGTTTATTCGTAGGTATTTTATTCTTTTTGTTTCAATGGTAAATGGGAGTGTTTTCTTAATTTCACTTTCAGATTTTTCATTAGTGTAGAGAAATGCAAGAGATATTTGTGCATTAATTAGTATTTGGCATATAGTTGCTTGTAGTAATCTCTCATGATCCTTTGTATTTCTGCAGTGTCAGGTGTTACTTCGCCGTTTTCATTTCTAATTCTACTGACATGAGTCTTCTCCCGTTTTCCTTGAGGAGTCTGGCTAACGGTTTATCAACTGTGTTTATCTTCTCAAAGAACAAGCTTTTAGTTTTATTGATCTTTGCTATCATTTCCTTTATTTCTTTTTCATTTATTTCTGATCTGATGTTTATGATTTCTTTCTTTCTGCTAACTTTGGGTTCTTTTTTTTCTTCTTTCTCTAATTGCTATGGTGTAAGGTCAGTTTGCTAATTTGAGATGTTTCTTGCTTCTTAAGGTAGGATATTATTGTTATAAACTTCCCTCTTAGAACTGCTTTTGCTGCATCCCTTAGGTTTTGGGTCGTCGTGTTTTCATTGTCATTTAGTTCTAGGTATTTTTTGATTTCCTCTTTGATTTCTTCAGTGATCTCTTGGTTATTAAGTACTGTATTGTTTAGCCTCCATGTGTTTGTATTTTTTACAGATTTTTTCCTGTAATTGATAGCCACATAGCACTGTGGTTAGAAAAGATACTTGATATGATTTCAGTTTTCTTAAATTTACCAACGCTTGATTTGTGACCCAAGATATGATCTATCCTGGAGAATGTTGCATGAGCACTTGAGAAGAATGTGTATTCTGTTGTTTTTGGGTGGAATGTCCTATAAATATCAATTAAGTCCATCTTGTTTAATGTATCATTTAAAGCTTGTGTTTCCTTATTTATTTTCATTTTGGATGATCTGTCCATTGGTTAAAGTGGGGTGTTAAAGTCCCCTAGTATAATTGTGTTACTGTCAATTTCCCCTTTTATGGATATCAGTGTTTGCCTTATGTATTGAGATGCTCCTATGTTGGGTGCATAAATATTTACAATTGTTATATCTTCTTCTTGGATCGATCCCTTGATCATTATGTAGTGTCCTTCTTTGTCTCTTGTAATAGTCTTTGTTTTAAAGTCTATTTTATCTGATATGAGAATTGCGACTCCAGCTTTCTTTTGGTTTCCATTTGCATGGAATATCTTTTTCCATCCCCTCACTTTCAGTCTGTATGTGTCCCTAGGTCTGAGGTGGGTGTCTTGTAGACAGCATATATACCGGTCTTATTTTTGTATCCATTCAGCCAGTCTTTGTCTTTTGGTTGGAAAATTTAAACCACTTATATTTAAGGTAATTACAGATATGTATGTTCCTATTACCATTTTCGTAATTGTTTTGGGTTTGTCATTGTAGGTCTTTTCCTTCTCTTGTGTTTCCTGCCTAGGGAAGTTCCTTTAGCATTTGTTGTAAAGCTGGTTTGGTGGTGCTGAATTCTCTTAACTTTTGCTTGTCTGTAAAGGTTCAAATTTCTCCATCAAATCTGAATGAGATCCTTGCTGGGTAGAGTAATCTTGGTTTTAGGTTTTCCTCCTTCATCACTTTAAATATGTCCTGCCACTCCCTTCTGGCTTGCAGTGTTTCTGTTGAAAGATCAGCTGTTAACCTTATGGGGATTCCCTTGTGTGTTATTTGTTGTTTTTCCCTTGCTGCTTTTAATATTTTTTCTTTGTTTTTAATTTTTGATAGTTTGATTCATATGTGTCTTGGCGTGTTTATACTGTATGGGACTCTCTGTGCTCCCTGGACTTGATTAACTATTTCCTTTCCCATATTAGGGAAATTTTCAACTATAACCTCTTCAAATATTTTCTCAGTCCCTTTCTTTTTCTCTTTTTCTTCTGGGACCCATATAATTCGAATACTGGTGCATTTAATGTTGTCCCAGAAGTCTCTTGAGACTGTCGTCAATTATTTTCATTCTTTTTTTTTTATTCTGCTCTGCCGTAGTTATTTCCACTATTTTATCTTCCAGGTCACTTATCCATTCTTCTGCCTCAGTTATTCTACTATTGATCAGTTCTAGAGAATTTTAAATTTCATTTATTGTGTTGTTCATCACTGTTTGTTTGCTCTTTAGTTCTTCTAGGTCCTTGTTAAACATTTCTTGTAGTTTCTCTATTCTATTTCCAAGATTTTGGATCATGCTTACTATCATTATTCTGAATTCTTTTTCAGGTAGACTGCCGAAATTATTTATTCTTCATTTGTTAGGTCTGGTGGGTTTTTCCCTTGCTCCTTCATCTGCTGTGTATTTTTCTGTCTTCTCATTTTGCTCAACTTACTGTGTCTGGGGTCTCCTTTTCGCCGGCTGCAGGTTTGTAGTTCCTGTTGTTTTTGGTGTCTGTCGCCAGTGACTACGGTTAGTTTAGTGGGTTTTGTAGGCTTCCTGGTGGAGGGTACTAGTGCCTGTGTTCTGGTGGATGAGGCTGGATCTTGTCTTTCTGGTGGGCAGGTCCACGTCTGGTTGCGTGTTTTGGGGTGTCTGTGGCCTTATTATGATTTTAGGTAGCCTCTCTGCTAATGGATGGGGTTGTGTTCCTCTCTTGCTAGTTGTTTGGCATGGTGTCCAGCACTGTAGCTTGCTGGTCATTGAGTGGAGCTGGGTCTTGGCGTTGAAATGGAGATGTCTGGGAGATTTTTGCCATGTGATATTACATGGAACTGGGAGGTCTCTTGTGGACCAGTGTCCTGAACTTGGCTCTCCCACCTCAGATGCACAGCCCTGATGCCTGGCTGGAGCATCAAGAGCCTGTCATTCACACGGCTCAGAATAAAAGGGAGAGAAAAAAGAAAGAAAGAAGAAGATAAAATAAAATAAAGTTATTAAAGTAAAAAATAATTAAGAAAAAAATTTTTTAAGTAATAATAAAAAAAGGACAGACAGAACCTTAGGATAAATGGTAAAAGCAAAGCTACAGAGACAAAATTACACACAGAAGCATACACATACACACTCACAAAAAGAGGAAAAGGGGAAAAAATAATATATATCTTGCTCCCAAAGTCCACCTCCTCAATTTGGGATGATTCGTTGTGTATTCAGGTATTCCACAGATGCAGGGTACCTCATATTGATTTTTGAGTTTTAATCCACTGCTCCTGAGGCTGCTGGGAGAAAATTCCCTTTCTCTTCTTTTTTCGCACAGCTCCTGGGTTTCAGCTTTGGATTTGGACCCGCCTCTGATAATAGGTCGCCTGAGGGCATCTGTTCTTTGCTCAGAGAGGACGGGGTTAAAGAAGCAGCTGATTAGGGGGCTCTGGCTCACTCAGGCCGGCGGAGGGAGGGGTACGGATGCGGGGTGAGCCTGCAGCGGCAGAGGCCGGCGTGACGTTGCACCAGTCTGAGGCGCGCCTTGCGTTCTCCTGGGGAAGTTTTCCCTGGATCATGGGACCCTGGCAGTGGCAGGCTGCACAGGCTCCCGGGAGGGGAGGTGTGGAGAGTGACCTGTGCTCGCACACAGGCTTCTTGGTGGTGGCAGCAGCAGCCCTAGCGTCTCATGCCCATCTATGGGGTCCGTGCTGATAGCCACGGCTCACGCCTGTCTCTGCAGCTCCTTTAAGCGGCACTCTTAATCCCCTCTCCTCACGCATCGGGAAACAAAGAGGCAAGAAAAAGTCTCGTCTCTTCTGCAGGTCCAGACCTTTTCC
This sequence comes from Neophocaena asiaeorientalis asiaeorientalis, assembly GCF_003031525.2. NCBI lineage: Eukaryota > Metazoa > Chordata > Mammalia > Artiodactyla > Phocoenidae > Neophocaena > Neophocaena asiaeorientalis. The sequence continues at coordinate 7,465,846 of NW_020173955.1, read as the reverse complement.
CAGACTCACTCCTGGCTAGCCATGGTGCACTAAGCCCCTGCAGGCTATGTTCACGCCGCCAACCCCAGTCCTTTCCCTGCGCTCCAACCGAAGCCCGAGCCTCAGCTCCCAGCCCCCGCCCGTCCTGGTGGGTGAGCAGACAAGCCTCTGGGGCTGGGGACTGCTGGTCGGCACCGATCCTCTGTGCGGGAATCTCTCAGCTTTGCCCTCTGCACCGCTGTTGCTGCGTTCTCCTCTGTGGCTCCGAAGCTTTCCCCCTCCACCACCCGCAGTCTCCGCCCATGAAGGGGCTTCTAATGTGTGGAAACCTTTACTCCTTCACTGCTCCCTCCCACTGGTGCCAGTCCGTTCCCTATCCTTTTGTCTATGTTTATTCTTTTTTCTTTTGCCCTACCCAGGTACGTGGGGAGTTCCTTGCATTTGGGAGGTCTGAGGTCCTCTGCCAGCGTTCAGTAGGTGTTCTGCAGGAGTTGTTCCACGTGTAGATATATTTCTGGTGCATCTGTGGGGAGGAAGGGGATCTCCGCGTCTTACTCTTCCGCCATCTTGAAGCTCCTCCTCATTAAATCTTAAACATTATTTTTGAATCGCAGCTTTTAGTGTTCCATAATTCGGCCACTGCTAAGTTCCCTAAGATTCCCAATTTTGTCTTTACTATATCCTGTAGGCCTTGCACCATGTATAGCACCTGGCATGTGTGAGGTACTCAGTATTTCACGATTTGAATTGAATCCCTTTATTAGCCAATTGTTTAATACAGACTTATGATAATGATTATGAGCCTCTCGAGAAATTTGAGGGGGCTTAAATATTAACAAGTATTTTAGTTATGCTCAACGTCATTTTCATTATAGCTCTATTGATATTTCTAAGTTCTTTGAATGTTATATCAAACGAGTAAGTACTCATTTCCCCAGAGTTCCACTAGCTGTCTGTGGGCTTACTGGTACGTATGTCTCAAAGAATGACCTCTTTTTACAAAGAATGACAAAAGGACAAAACCGTCCAGACATCAAGCAAAGAAGAGTTCTGAATGAGATGTCACCAGTCTAAGTGAATCAGACCCTGTTCTCAGTTTGCATCTTCCTTTACGTTTCACTCACTTTGATTTTCTCCACCCCTGGCTACAGGGCATAAGCTTCCCGCATAAAATATTTGCTCATGTCTATACAAAGGTGGTATCAAAGTTCAGACTCATTCAGGGTCATAAAAGAGAACTCCATTTGAGCTCTCCATAACAAAAGATCGTGGTTTCATGGGTTGATTTTAAGAATATAACAATATATTTTAGAGATTTAAAAAAGGAAGATACGATCGGGCCTAGGGGAAGAATCAGAATAATCAAGTTTACGCAAAATATCCTTCTTCCTTCTTTTACTCTTGCCCTCTCGTGATTCTTGGCTTCATTCTTCTTTTTGTGTGTCAAGTTTTCTTTACTTTAGTCCACAAGGCAGAAAGTAATCATTCATAGTTTTACTTACAACTCCACTTACAATGGAGTTGGGGTTTCTAAATTCAATTTTAAATTCCCAATTTTAAATTCGAGAGGGATGGCTTATTGGCAGAGACCAAATTCTCAAAATAAGCCAGTCAATCAATTATGGTTAAGGAGGCAGAGTTATGCTAAAACAGCATGGCTAGATTCACACACACACACACACACACACACACACACACACACACACACACACTATGTATCTGATTTTGATGATAACAGCAATGATAGAATCTCAAGTATAGTGAGCTTTATAATGTCACCCTCAATATCCAAATCTACTGGAAACCTCAGAATGTGACCTTATTTGGAAATACGTTCTTTCCAAGTGTAATTATCGTAAGGAACGAGATAAGAAATTATGCTGAATTAGGCTTAGATCAAAACCCAATGATAGGGCTTCCCTGGTGGCACAGTGGTTAAGAATCCGCCTGCCAGTGCAGGGGACACAGGTTTGAGCCCTGGTCCGGGAAGATCCCACATGCTGTGGAGCAACTACTGCACCTGCACTCTAGAGCCCACGTGCCACAACTACTGAAGCCCACAAGCCTAGAGCCCATGCTCCACAACAAGAGAAGCCACCACAATGAGAAGACTGTGCACCATAAAGAAGAGTAGCCCCCACTTGCTGCAACTAGAATGAAGCTCGCGCACAGCAACAAAGACCCAATGCAGCCAAAAATAAATAAATAACGTAATTAAGAAAATGACTTGTAAATAAATAAATGATAAATATTGCTAAAATAAAAAACCAACCCAATGATAGTAACCTTCTTTTTAAGAAACAGAAAGGACACAAGGAGAGAGACACAGAGAAGAAAGTGATATGAAGATGGAAGCAGAGATTAGTGATGTGTCCATAAGCCAAAAAATGTTAAGGATATTGTGTAACCTCCAGAAGTTAGGAGAGAGGCATGGGAAAGTTCTCCTCAGAGATGGCAAGACAAAGAGCATGTAATGGCAAAATTACAACATTCTGACAGTATGAAATAATGACAGAGGGAGCCAGCCCTGTTGATTCCTTGATTTCACACTTCTGGCTTCATGAACTGTGAGAGAATAGATTTCTGTTGTCTTGTAACCACCAAGTTGGTAGTAGTTTATTATTGCAGCCCTAGGAAATAAATAGACCAAGAAAAGAGAAAATGACTTAAGGAGACCGATTGAGGAGCTCCTTTTTTCCACCAAGAGATTCCCCTGCCTTCTTCTCTGGTAAACAATGCATTCTGTATTTTATCTTAGTCAGGTAAGCTATTTTCTTCCAATGTTCAACTTATATTAGTTTATGACTATAAAAGGATCCCAAGCAACTTAAAATAGAACGATGCAATAATAGTTGACTATTATTGCTCACAAATGGCAAAAAAGCAGAAGATAGCTACTCTTTATTTCTATTCCTTTACTGATTTAAACTCATGTAACTAAGTGGTAATGTTTCCTCGCTTTAAGGACAAAATGTACTCCACAGTTCTCACTTAAGCATTCATCACCAGGCCTCAAGGTCCTTGCATCATTTGGGATTGATTCAGTAAAAAAGTGACTAAAATGAAGTGCTTGAACTGGTCCTCAAATATTTCTGTAGTCATTGCATACCTTTGCAAATAGCTTTTTAATAGTGAAATTGCCACATTATGATTTAATTTGTACTGAACAAATGAGGACATATTATCATCTCAGCCAATATTTGAGTTAGCTCAGGAGAATTTCAAGCAACTTGGATGAATTTGGCTGCAATGCAGTGCCTGAAATAAAATAAACTTTGCTTTTTGGTGTGTTATGTAAAAATATAAGTACATATACATGAATTGAAAACAACCTTCGTTTTATATAACCAGAATAAAAACTAAAACGGAAAGATGCCAGCTTTTTTTTTTTCTATATTAGAAAATACACTGACTTTTCATTCATGGCTTAATCATGTCTCAAGTGTCCTATGAAGAGAAAATAAAGCAGTAACATGTCATTTATCTGAAGGTCACTTATCCTACAAATCAGCAGTTTGGAACATCAATGAGAACTTGGTAATAATGAAGAAAGGCCCAAGAGAAAAGAAAAAGATGTCTGTACATTTTTTGATTTGACTTGATTTAACAAAACACTTGATTTGGCCATTCACCAAGAAAGCACTTGATATACAATTTTTTTTACTGCTATAGTAATACTTTTATAAAGCCCACCTAGCTTTCTGACTATCAATGAATTAAAATTAATCAGAACTAAGGAGCTCTATCTAGAGTTAGTCACAGTGATGACAGAAGGAAGTTAACAGCCTGGGAGCAATGGAGGAGACAGTAATACTTTAAAATACAGAAAGAAGAGCTCTCTAAAATTATAGCAGACCAATTTTGCAAATTCACAACTCCTGATCAATTTTGCAAATTTACAACTGCTCAAACCTCCCACAATGTCATCTGAACACATATAAATGAAAGAACAAGCACTGCCAAACAAAATTGCCATAATTAAAAAAGAGATTTTCTTCATAGACTAGAAATAAAGCATATATTTACTAAACATTCTGGGCTAAGTCAAGAACATCAAAGGTCTGGGGAGGAGGGTCAGTGTAACTTGGGTGGTGCTCATAAAACATGCATAACAGTAAAGAATCAGAAAATATAACATAATACAAGAAGAGGAATACATTTTTATTGACTGAAAACTCAAGCAGGATCTCTTATACATGTGAAGCCAATCTAGAATTCTGTAATGTATTTAATGAAATAAATCCAGAAATAAACTAACCACATGGGATCCGAATCCAATAATAGGTGAAACATGCAAAGCCTGTTGTGGGAGCCTTGTGTCATGGAAGGCCAAGACTAAGCATCTTAAAGACAGTTATGTATTCCCTGGATGTGTAATAAAGTAATATCTGTCCAAAGACAGCCTTACAAATAAGAATCACAAAGTGCTAGAGGAAAACCAAAACAATGAAAGGGTTGCACAACTGAGCAAAACAGAGTTGTAACTCAGAACACAGAGAAAAGTACAGCAATCTGAAAATAACTTTAATCAATTTAATGTTTTCTACAGAAAATAAAAGTGAAAGCAACCCAAACAAGAATAAAAAATTATGACACAGAAGTTGATGGTTATTAACTGAGAAATATTTGAATAGGTTTACTACCCACCCAACTGGAGAGACTTGAAAAATGAAATAGTGAGTTGTAAAATCAGTGAAAACTTCCTTGAATATAGAGCAAAGGATTAAAAAAAAATACAAAATATAAAACAAAGTTAAATACATTAAAGATAGTAGTTTAATAAAATAAATAAATTGGAAACAGTAGTAACAGTTGAGAGGTGAAATGGTACAAAGGAAAGTATAAGTATGCTAAAAAACTTTGTCTTGTCCCAAAGAAAGGCAGAACTACGTGATATACTTGTTTAAAAAAAAAGTTGATGCTTTGTGAATAAAAATTTAAAGAAATCCCGAACAAGAAGAAGAAGAAGAAGATGAGGAAGAAGGGGAAGGAGAAGAGAAAGGGGAAGGAAAAGAGACAGCCCAGGAGGAGGAGGAGGAGGAGGAGGAGGAAGAGGAAGAAATATTAAGAATTAGACTGTAGGGCTTCCCTGGTGGCACAGTGGTTGAGAGTCCGCCTGCCGATGCAGGGGATGCATGTTCGTGCCCCAGTCCAGGGCCCGTGAGCCGTGGCCGCTGGGCCTGTGCGTCCAGAGCCTGTGCTCCGTAGCAGGAGGGGCCACAGCAGTGAGAGGCCCGCGTACCGCAAAAAAAAAAATTAGACTGTAAAACTTATAAACCTATAGAGAAAAAAATGGAATAAACCAGAACATCAAAGAAATTATACTTAAAAAAAAAGGGAGGGACAGGAAAAAAAAGAAAAAGTTTGATAAACATTAAAAAAAAAACCAACACGTGCTAAGATGGCAGAAATAATCTAAAGTATGCCATTAATCAAAATAGGCATATTTGAGTTGAAACTATTATTAGAAAGCATAAGTTATAAATGGATTTTTAAAATGTAGCTAGTATCTGTTCATACAGGAGAAGCTTAAAAGAAAAAAAAAAGTTGCAACAAAAGAATATAAACATGTAATGATTTGAAAACAGCTCAGTAATTACTTTAAAGGAGCCTGAGTGTCTGACGGCTGTGAAGACCCTCCCAGCCCTAGATGGCCTAGGTTTTGAAGAGAGAGAAATAAATGTGTCTTGCTTAAGCCACAGTTATTATTGTTTTACTTCATTTTTATCACTGGATGCTAAATATTCTTGTAACCAATACATACTATGAGATATTAAAGCAGATAAAGTGCCTATTCCTCGCTTATAAAAGGATTGATCCACAAAGACAATAATACCCATGAACTTGGATGTAGCTAACAATAGAGTCTTAAAATAAATCAATCCAAATAATGAAAAACAAGGAGAAGTTGAAAAATTCCCAGTCCCTAGTGGGGAACTTTAATATGGTGTTCTCATATACTTACATTTCAAGCAACAAAAAATAAATAACATATAGGACTGAAATAACCAGGTTTGTTACTAAAAAATATTTAATAGCCAAAGTAACAAAGGCACTGATTAAGCATATGAAGGTGTCAACAAAGTAGAAGAGATGTTGGACTTTAACAATCAGTTTGAAGTGCAAAGTCTGAATCAGCTGAATATCAACCATGGGAATAAACAAACAGAACAAATAAGCTGCATATCTGTACCATACAAAGAGAAAACACTTATTATCTTCAATCCCATATTAAATATTATCAATCCTATATCAATACTGACCAGCTACTAGAACATAAAATAATCTTCAATCAATATTACAAAAAACATATTCCCTAACTAAAATTAAATAAATTTAGAAATCACATAAATTCATCTGCCCCACTTATTTGAGATATTGGAATACATATGTTTCTGTAATTCATGATTATATTAGTTATATACTGCTGTGTAACAAATTACCCCAATATTTAATAGCTCAAAAAATAAATACTTGTTATATTATGGTTTCTCTGGGTCCAGCATTCAGGTGCTTCTTAGCTGGGTGCCTCTGGGTTGGAGTCTCCCATAAGGCTATAATCAAGGTATCATCTGGGGTTATAGTTATCTGAAGGGTCAATTTAGGGAGAACCTACTTTCAAGTTCACACAAGTGGTTGTTCCCAGTCCTCAGAGAATCCACTTTCAAGTCCATTCATGTGACTACGGCAATCCTTAGCTTCTCACTGTTTGCCAGAGACATCAGTTCCTGCCCCTGCCATGGGGGTTTCTATATGGGGAAGCTCACAACATGGCAGCTAGCTTTCCCACAGAATAAGGCAACGAGAGAGAGTGAGACATAGGCCAGTCTCTTTGTAACATAATCTCAGAAGTGGCATCTATAATGTCAGAATTACTATTTATTTGAAGGATGTCACTCAATGAAAGGAGAATACACATGGGCGTAATACTAGGAGGCAAGAGTCTTTGGGTCCATCTTAGAGGCTTCCTGCTACAATGGTTTAAGAGAAAATAAAAGTAGAAAATATAAATTATTTATGACTGAATAACAACAAGAACATTACATATCTAAAATTGTGGATATAGCCAAAGCAGTAGCAGGGAAAAATTCTTTCAAAATGTGTAAAATTAGAATAAATTAGCTAAATATTAAACTCAAAAAGATAGAAAAAGCAAAAGAACTAAAGAAAATTGAGGAGAAAAAGTAAAAAAGGTAAAAAATCAATGAAATAGGAAAGAATGTTGAGCAATTAAACAGTGGTTGAAAAGATGAACTAGACAGTAAATGGTGTTGGAAAAACATTATAAAAATAATTTTAAAAAACTGTTCATATCTCTTCCCATACACCAAGAAGAATTCTATATGGATAAAATACATAAATAAAAAATAATCTAACTTTTAATAACCTATATGAAAACATGGGGGTATTTTTATAATCTAAGAGTGAGGCAATCTTTCTAAACTATAGCATAATTCAGAAATCCTAACAAAATCAAATATGAAAAATTCAATCTCTTAAAACATAAAAATTATAGTAATAATAATGATAAATTCAAAAATTATGATCTAGGAAAAATGCCTTAATTCATCTTTCAAAAAGGCTAATCTACCTAAAGTTAAAAAAAGATCAACTACCAAAAAAATGGGCAAAGGATATGAACACACTCATTTCAAAGAAAGAGAAATATAAATGGCTCTTAAACATATGAAATATTTCTAATTTAGCTCATAAAATAAGAAACACAATTAAACTATATATAAATTATCCTTTGCATTTATCAAATCAGCAAAATTCTTAAATTTGATAACATAATCAAATTCCATTGGAGAATCTGTGTGCAAACAATTTCATGTATCTTTAACCCAGCTATTCCACTTGTAATAAATTCCCCTACAGACACATCCATGCTATATGAAATGATTTATGCTCAAAGTTATTTACTGTCACATTCTTTGGAAGAGCAAAAGAATGGAAACAATCTAAATGAGAAAGAAAAAAGAATTCAGTGAAGAAATTATATTATATTCAGACAATGGAATGTTATATAGACGTAAAAGATAAGAAGTCCTTTATGAACTGACATAAAGATTTCCAAGATATATTGCTATGTGAAAACAGTGAATAATAGTATGTATATGTAACCCATTACGTAAAAAAGCAAAAAAAAAAGTAACATGTATTTGCGTTGGTTTGAAATGAATATAATTACCTGGAAGGATAAACAATAAGGCAGTAGTGATAGTTATGTGCTAAGGCTATAAGAAGTGTTCACGTGAAAACAAAACCGGGAAAAGACATATTGCAGAAGATTTTAAATTTTGCAATGCTCACCTTCCACATGAAGTGGGCAACATGATTATATTATTGCAAATTTATATGCTTTAAAAATGTTATTTTTAAAAAATAGAAATAAAGTAGGAAAAACAGTAAGGTAAAAGCAATAAATTAAACAGAAAATACAAATATGTTGGCTAAAACGTTCCACATTATCAAGAGTTGGCCAGGGGGCTTCCCTGATGGCACAGTGGTTAAGAATCTGCCTGTCAATGCAAGGGACACGGGTTCGAGTCCTCGCCCGGGAAGATCCCACATGCTGCGGAGCAACTAAGCCCATGCGCCACAACTACTGAGCCCACGTGCCACAACTACTGAAGCCTGTGTGCCTAGAGCCCGTGCTCTGCAACAAGAGAAGCCACGACAATGAGAAGCCTGCGCACTGCAATGAAGAGTAGCCCTGGCTCACCGTAACTAGAGAAAGCCCACGCACAGCAACGGAGATCCAACACAGCCAAAAATAAAATAAATAAAAAATTTTAATAATAATAATAAAAATAAACAGTTGGCCAGGGCGTGAGGAAAGGTAGAATAGGCTAGTATCAATATATCATTGGTGGGAATATGTAAATTACAGCTACTCCTGAGAACAATTTGCAGTACTACTAAAACGGAAAATTACCTATTTCCCATACAGTTTTCTTCTAGATACATACATTAGAAGTATATTTACACATATGCACAATAAATTAGGCACAAGTATGCTCACTGTGGCATTATTTGCTATAACAAAAAACGTGGTAGCAATCTAAATGTCCACCTGAAGAGATAAATAGTGGTATACCTCAAAATGAAATGATACATCAGTTAAAAAATAAATCTGAGCTACACGTCAGCCTGGAAAATGTTCCATCACTGCAATAATTCCCTTTCATCCACCTTCACCTCCCTATCCCTCCTTAGCACTCATACGCGAAAGACCCACTCTCCCTCTATTCTCCCTTCACTAAGGCCACTCAACCTGACTAGAGAAAACATGCAATCTTTGCGACTAGTTAATTTAAATTCACTTATCAATTCTCACTGCAATTCTGTTAATCAATTAGTAGCAATTCTGCTATGTATCTGTATTCCAATTAATTGCTTACTCTCCTAAAGGATATTTTCACACTTTATTCCCTCTCCCCAAGCTTCAACTATTTTCACACTCAGCTCATTACTTTAGCCCCTATTTCACTGAGAAATAATAAAATCTGCAAAGAACTTTATCATATCCTTATCACATCAACCAATTTGCCATCATTTGTACCAATATACTCTGCCTTCTTTTCTGCTACTGTATAAGTTGTCCATGTAAAGCCAACTCATCAATTCATGCACTATACCCAATCATTTTTTTCCTGCAACATTTTTTCCCATCAGCATACAGACATCTTAAAAAGAAAAGCCCTCATGACCTCTACATCTCCTTTAGCTAATGCTTTATTTTCCTGAACCCCTTTTGTATTAATTGTCTATTAAAACATAATTGCCTATTTTAAAAGTGTGCCTTAAAATATCATAAACTTAGTGGTGTAAAACAAGACAAATAATTATCTCACAATTTCTATGGGTCAGGAGTCAAGCATAGGTTAGCTGGGTTCTCTACTCAGGCGCTCAGTGGGTTGAATCAAGAAGTCAGCTGGGGGGCTTACCTGGTGGTGCAGTGGTTGAGAGTCCGCCTGCCGATGCAGGGGACGCGGGTTCGTGCCCCGGTCCGGGAAGATCCCACATGCCGCGGAGCGGCCGGGTCCGTGAGCCATGGCCGCTGAGCCTGCGCGTCCGGAGCCTGTGCTCCGCAGCGGGAGAGGCCACAACACTGAGAGGCCCGTGTACCACACAAAAAAAAAGTCAGCTGAGACTGTGATTTCAAATGAGGGGTTCATAGGGATCCTCTTATAAGCTTACTAGTTCCTGTCAGAATTCATTTCCATGGAGTTGTAGGACTGAGTTCCATGTTTTCTTGCTGGTTATTTGCTGGAGGCCCCTCTAAGCTCCTAGATAAGACTCCAGCTCACAGACTCTCTCAGAACATAGCGGTTTGCTTTTTTTTCAAGGACAGGAGACGAACTGACCTCACACATTGAATCTCTGATTTCTGGAGATGTCTTGTCCCTTTTAGAGCTCATTTGATTATGCCAGGGCCACCTGAATAATTTTCTTTTTGATTATCTCAAAGTCAACTGATTTGGTACCTTAATTGCAAATGCAAAAATGTCTTCACCTTTGTAATATAAACGAATCATGGGGTGAAATCCAGATGCAGTTACATCTACATTCAAGGAGAGGTGACACAGGGCATGTACACTGAGCGTGGGTGAACTCAGATGTTTCAAGGATGATTTCTGAATTTTATCTACCACACCTTTGACGTAAAATTCTTTTAAGGATTGGTCTATACCAATTGATTTGTCACCAATTCACTTAGCCTTGACTCCTCTCTAAATAGGCTTTCATCCATACCATTCCATTAAATTGACTCCTGTAAGAGTTATCTATGATATTCATGCTACTAATTCTATTGGTCAGTTGAATCCTCATTTTACTTTACTTACCTTCAGCATTTGACATATTTAAACATGTTCTCCTTCTTAAAACACTTTCTTCATTTAGATTTCAAGGCGTCACATTCTCCTGGGTTTCCTCCTATCTCACTGTGTGTTCCTCCTCACTCTCTTGACTGGTTCTTGATTCTCTCCACAAAACCCTTAAATGTTACAGTAACTCTGGGCCTCGTCCTTCTAATCTGCACTCATGTTCTTGTTTTTGGTTTTGGTTTTTTTTTTGCGGTACGCGGGCCTCTCACTGTTGTGGCCTCTCCCGTTGCGGAGCACAGGCTCCGGACGCGCAGGCTCAGCGGCCATGGCTCATGGGCCCAGCCGCTCCGCGGCACGTGGGATCTTCTGGGACCAGGGCTCGAACCCGTGTCCCCTGCATTGGCAGGTGGATTCTCAACCACTGCGCCACCAGGGAAGCCCAGATGCCTCCATTTTTGACCTTTCTCTTGAAATCCAGATTCTTATCTCTTGCTTCCACTTACCATTTTCATTTAGATTTCTTTCTAAAAAGTATTAATTAATAAACTGACCAAAAGCAATGTCTTAGTTATCTCAGTTCTCAATATGTTTTCTCTATTCCTCAACTCAGTGAATTTTAAGTTCAGTATTCAAATTGCTTAGGTCCAAACCCATGGAATCATCACCGACACTTCTTTTTCTCTCATACCACATTCAGGACACTGAGGGATGCTTTTGGCTATATCTTAGATATACCCTGTATCCAACCACATCTTAAAATCTCCACCACAAATTTGGGTGGAAAAAAAGAGAAAAAATAATATAATTTAAGGGGTTTATAAATCGATCTACCATACAAATCCTAGTCAAATAATTCCTTTTTTAAAAATTATTAATACTCACAGTTACTTTAGGATAAAATTAAAATTATTTTTTATGACCCCTATCTGGACCTTATTTATCTTTGTACCTTCGTCTCTGGGTACCTAAGTTTATAGCTTACACTTAATGACACTGAATCACTCATATTCCCTGGAGCAGGTGGAGTTTTCTCTTCTAGAAATATCATCACCCTAATCCCTCTTTTCTATATAAATCCTAATATTCCTTCAGTACTCTGCTCATTTGCCACAAACTGAGGAACCATGGATCATACAAATATATTAGTCTTCCAACTCATTCAATGGCAAAATTAAGTAGAAAAATGATAAAAGTCCATGTTCACACGTGAAGGATGTCTCAAGGCATTGTACGTGAAATAGGTCCTCATTAGTGGTCTCTTGTAACTTATTTCAAAAGTACCATGAAGATCAACCAAAACTCTTCTAGAATCTATATGATTTTCATCTGTACACTGACCTAAAGGCAGTATCAAAATTCATTAAGACCAAATACAAATATTACTCCTGTCAACTACATAACTTTGAGGCATTTAATTATTAGCACTCTTGTCTTAAAGAAGAGAAATTCATTTGAGATATGTAGAATAATGGCTCCCCCAAAGATGTCCATATCTTAATTCCTGGAACATATGAATATGGTACGTTACACAGCAAAAGGGAATTATGTTCGCAGATAGGATTAAGGGTGTAACCAGCTAACTTTAAGTAAAAAATGTTAACCTAGAATATCTGGGTATGCCCAAGGTAATCACAATGATTCTTAAAAGTGGAAGAGGGAGGCTGAAAAAGAGAATGTGATGACAGAAACAGGGAGAACAATTTTCTATTTGGCATGAAGTCTATTGTTCTAATTCTTTTCTGAGGTCTGATAGTATCTCTCTTTTCTAATTTGTGATATATTGTTATATTCTTACAGTAAATCCCCCAAACTCACCTACTTTTGCTTCAGAGAGCTCAAGTAGAGTTCTGTTATATGATTCCAAATAAGTCTGAATTTTTAACATGATCTAGAGAAAAAAACAAGAACATAAACGTGTAAATCACTAACTGGGAGGAAAGCGTTTGGAAAGAATACATCTGACAAAGAACTTGAATCAAGAATATATAAAGTTCTCCTACAACTGAAAAAAAAAACCATAAAAATGGGCAAAGAATTAAATAGACAATTCAAAAGAAGACATATGAATAGTCAAAAAGCACATAAAGATGCATAATCTCTTTAGTTATCAGGGAAATGCAAATTAAACCATAGTGTGATACCATTACACATCAGAAAGAAAAGCTAAATTTAAAATGACTGTCAATTATGTATGTTGGCAAAAAGTATAGCAATTGGAACTCTGATACGATTGCAAATATGTAAAAAAAGAGTAAAATCACTTTGTCAGGGTGTTTGGCAGTTTCTTGTCATTGTAAACATACACCTACAATATGATCCCAAAATTCCATTCCTAAGAAAATTAAAAATTGTGTCCATAAAGACAAAAACAAATAAACAAACTTAGATTTGAATGTCCGTAGAGACTATTCATAATAGGCCCAAATGGATACAACTCAAATGTCCATGAACAGAAGAATGAATATAAAAAATTGAGTTATTTTCTTAAAACAGAATAATATCCAAAAATAAAAAGGGAACAATTAGTGTTATTTGCAGTAACACAGATGAATATAAAATTTATGCTGAGCAAAAGCAGAAAGACAAAAAGAGTATATATTGTATGATTCCATTTTAATGAAATTAAAAGGCTGAAGAACTTTCACAGATTCGGGGAGACTAAGGTGACACAACTAAATACAATGCAGGATTTTTGATTGGATCTTAGAACAGAAAAACAGCCTTATGGGATGTCATTAGTGAAATGCTAATAAGGTCTTTTAAGTTAATAATGTTGTATCAATGTTTAGTTAATAGTTAATAATATTGTATCAATGTTAATTTCCTGACTGTAATATTTGTAACGTGGTTAAGTACGTTGTTAACATTTGGAAGAAACTGGGTGAAGGGTATATATACATGAATGCTCTGAAGTATTTTTGTGAAATTTCTGTAAATTTAAAATTATTTCCATCCTTAAAAAAACTAAAAATATAACTATCATATGACCCAGCAATCCCACTACTGGGCATATACTCAAAGAAGACCATAATTCAAAAAGACACATGTACCCCAGTGTTCACTGCAGCACTATTTACAATAGCCAGGACAAGGAACTAACCTAAATGCCCATCAAAAGAGGAATGGATAAAGAAGATGCTGTACATATATACAATGGAATATTACTCAACCATAAAAAGGAAACAAATTGGGTCATTTTTAGAGATGTGGATGGACCTAGAGACTGTCATACAGAGTGAAGTAAGTCAGAAAGAGAAAAACAAATACTGCACATTAACATATATGTGGAATCTAGAAAAATGATACAGATGATCTTATTTGCAAAGCAGAAAAAGAGACACAGACGTAGAGAACAAATGCATGGATACCAAGGGGGGAGGGGTTGGATGGGATGAATTGGGAGATTGGGACTGACATATATACACTATTGATGCTGTGTATTAAATAGATAACTAATGAGAAACTACTGTATAGCTCAGAGAACTCTACTCAGTGCTCTGCGGTGACCTAAATGGGAAGGAAATCCAAAAAAGAGGGGATATATGCATACGTATAGCTGATTCACTTTGCTGTATGGTAGAAACTAAACACAACATTGTAAAGCAATAAAAACTAATTAAAAAAAAAAGAGTAAAAACAATTATTTCCAAAAAAATTTTTTTTAATAATAACAGAACGATCTAGGATCTAACAATCTCCCCTCTGGATCCTCAAAGCATTTACAGCACATCTTTTTCCCAGCTCATCCTTCAATTTAGTATTTCCCTATTTCCCATTCTAAAACTATGCAGCATTTGTAGAATGGAAGAATGGCCAATCTTATTTTTCTGAGAAGCAGAAAGCTTTACCAGCTGTTCCTCAGACTGATAAAGATCTCAGACTTCGAACTCTAAAACACGACACCTTTGTAACATCCTTGAGTTCCCCACCCCCTACCCTCTCCTCACTGACCCTCTCCACACACACATAAAATGAAATGGCCGTAAAGTTGGTGGAAGTTGTTATTCTCTAGAGAACAAAAACATTTTATATTACTGGTCAAAAATTAATGCTTTCAAAATGAAGCTTTAGCCTGACTACGAAACCCCTGAAGTCAGGTGTGTCCAACTGTTCAACCAACAAAGGAGCAAGTAGATTCTGAATAAGTCAGTGAAGATCTGCCTGAGAAAGTTACTACCTTCAAGGGGAGCAGCTGTAGTCCTGAAAATACATCCTGTCTCGACCAAGTGCCTCTGAGAGCCAACCTACCCTGTTTCTCAATATTTTCATCATTACCCCAAGACCTACCCATGTGAGTTAAAAATGATCACAACCTTCTCTAAACTTTGTTCATACAGTTTACCTCTACTGTACCATGTTTCAAATATTGCTTTGAAGTCTCATTATTTATGAACTTATCTTCTCTAGATATCTAGAATGTAAGTTTCTTGAGAGGAGCCCCATGTCTTAATCACTTCTATTTCCTCATGATAATTAGTATCATAGCAAATGCCACATGAGAATTTGAGGAATTACTTACCTTGGTTTTCACTAATATATTAGAATCCATTTATTAGTTTTAAAAAATTCATTCAAATTATAGAGCACTAAAGACAATTTTGTGTCTAGTTTGAAAATATCCTTGAGATTTTTCTCAGTTTGAAACTTTATGAAAAGGCAGTTCTCCATACAGTTAGTGAGAACAGAAACTCTCTCCTGACATGGTTCATTGAACAAAACTGGAACGTAGGTCAATTAACCCATTCTATTCCATGAAGATAGAATGAAAATTCATATGAACTTTCCCAGTTAGGACAACCAAAAGAGAATTGTAGATGACTCATTGTATCCAAACAGAGGACTATCTTCAGCACAGATTTGTTCCTCAGATTTGTTAATTCTGAAGGCCTTGTGGTGATTTATAGGACAGATTACATTTCCATGAAAGGAAAATGATGTACATAAATCCTGAACCCAGAAAAGTATAGAGAGTCATATCACCTCTGGGCTAATATGTAGGAGGGAGGAAGGGAGAGAGGGAGGAGGGCGGGGCAGTACCAAAGTCTTGTCTTAACATCAAATGCCTTGCAGTAAACAAGTGATTTCATAATACCAACACACACATTAAGCATTAAATACTCGGGCTTCCCTGGTGGTGCACTGGTTTAAGTATCCACCTGCCAATGCAGGGGACACGGGTTCGAGCCCTGGTCCAGGAAGATCCCACATGCCGTGGAGCAACTAAGCCCGTGTGCCACAACTACTGAGCCTGTACTCTAGAGCCTGTGAGCCACAACTACTGAGCCCACGTGCCACAACTACTGAAGCCCGTGCACCTAGAGTCCATGCTCTGCAACAAGAGAAGCCACCGCAATGAGAAGCCCACGCACTGCAACCAAGAGGAGCCCCTCACTCGCTGCAACTAGAGAAAGCCCACATACAGCAACGAAGACCCAAGGCAGCCAAAAAATATATATAAATAAATTTATTTGAAAAAAACATTAAATACTCATAGAATTTTTCTAGATTTCTATGGTGCTTTATGCATATTATTCAAACACTAATGGTGTTAATGGAAAAAGACTTCCAATGCTAAAATGAGTAATAAATAATACTAATGACTTCTCCAGATAAACTACTGTGGCTCTCTTAAGTACAGAAGCAAGTTGAGAACAAGCAAATTTGTTTTAAAAAATTAAAAATCCACTGAAATGCCTGAGAACTTTGGCAACTTTGCAAAACAAATACTGCATAGCACCAAGACTGGATGCTATGAAAGTGATGTTCAAGAAAAGATGATGTCCAGTGTTTAAAAAGGAATTACTCTGGTATATGACTTCTGACTGTACTGGTAAATTATTTTTAAACTGTTACATAAATATGGCATGTCCTCGGTGCTAGGAAGTTTCTGAAACTGTTTTGATACTGTTTATTTTCTTTCTCATTTACACAGGGAATAAACCAATTTTTACTAAGCTGGATTTGAAGGACATCCAGTTCTAAGCAGAGGAGATAGTCCAATTTTTACTTATGGGCTGTGCTTCCTACATTCACTCAAATAAATTGCTTTCAATTTTGGAATACTACAAATTAAACTCATAGTAAGGTAGGCTTAAAATGAAAAATACATAAATAAATATAACAAGATTTACTTACATTTTTTAAAGTTACTACTTTTTCACTATTATATGATAACTTTAAAACAATATTCTATGCACTTTTAAAGAGGTGTAGAGTGAGAAAATATGGGGTTTAACATACAACATGATTAGGAAAGAAGCACTGTGATGGTTAATTTTGTGTGTCAACTTGGCTGGGCCACAGTGCCCAGATATTTATTCAAACATTATTCTGGATAATTCTGTGAGGGTGATTTGGGTAGGATTCACATTAAAAGGGGTAGGCTTTGAGTAAAGCAGACTGCTCTCCATAATGTGGGCAGCCAGTCGAAGCCCTGTATAGAACAAAAGACTGGACCTCAGCGAGAAGGAATTCTGCAGCTTGATAGCCTTTAGACTTGAACTGCAACATCAGCTCTTGGCTGGATCTCCATAATTTGTTAGACTTGCCAGCATCCATAACTGTTATGAGCTACTTCCTTTAAAATAAATCTCTTTACACACACAGACACACAGACACACACACACGGCCTATTGGTTCTGCTTCTGAATAACCCTGAGTAATAAAAGCTATATCTGAAATGCAGCCTCAACATTAAGGGCCCTGTTATTTGAGGTTATTTGAGATATGAGGTAATCAACATTCTTCACAGGACAACAAAGATCCTGTTGAAATAAGAACAAGAAATCTGCTTGGAGATCATTATAAATTCATCCAGAGCTGGTGAAAAGAGAAAAATCATCTAGCCTCCTTTATTTTAGAAAAACCATTCCTCTTATGACAGTTTTTCATATTCTGCACTTAAAAGATGAATAACAAATAGTGATGAATAATAAACATTCCACTAAATTACCCAATGGTACCCTACTGGTAACCAAGTCCAGAGTTTTTCAACCCCAACTTGACATTTTGGACCGGATAATTCTTTGTTGTGGGTACCCCTCCCGTGCATTATAGAATGTTTAACAGCATCCCTGGCCCCTCACCAATAGATCCCAGTAGCATTTCCAAATTGTGATAATAAAAAATGTGTTCAGATATTGACAAATTGCCTTTGGCTGAGAGGAACAGGCCTACACCAAAGCTGCTATCTTAGTCTGCTCAGGCTTCCATAAATAAATACCACAGTGTGGGTGGCATAGACAACAGAAATGAATATTCTCTTAGTTCTGCATGCTTGAAGTCCTAGATCAGGGTGCCAGTATGGTCAGTTTCTGGTTGTTCTCACACAGTGGAGAAAGAAAGAGAGAGAGAGAGAGAGAGAGAGAGAGGGAGGAAGAGAATATGAGAGAAAGAAAGTTCTGGTGTCTCTTCTAATGAGGAAAATAATCGCACAATGTGCCCACTCTCATGACATCATCACAACATACTTACCTTACAAAGTTCCCATCTTCGAATACTAATACTATCACATTGTATGTTAGGGCTTCAACATATATAAATTCGAGGGGACATAATTCAGTCCGTAGCAGCTGCCCTTGGAAAGTTTGAAAGTATTTGAAACTCATATTTCATGTCAAGTTGATATTACAATTCTTATTCTGTCAATTTTTCTTTCTAACATAAAAATGAGGATTCTTTGATAAAATCTTTAAGGAAAAGTAAGATTACCCTGGGGCTCCCTTCGTATAACTCCAGGAAGAGGAGTCCCAAGTTCAAGAATCACAGGCATAAGGAGACTAAAGATCAGGATCTTACTGTGTACTTTTTACTATTAGTATCTCCAGCATTAGTATTTTGTAGAAATGTCTTTGTAGAAAAAAAAAATAGACTAGATGATTTCCAAAATTTCTTCCATTTCTTAAAAACCTGCATATCTGTGAATTTTAAAAAAATGCTTGCAGAAACTTGGAGTGATTCATTATTTTAAAAGGACCTTGTGAGTATAGAGTAGATAGTTTAAAATATGTGAGAGGTTACCAAGTAAATGAGAGCTTATTGTTTCTGTGTACTTCTAGAAAGCAAAATTAGGACTAATGGGTTCAGGTTACAGACAGGTGAGGGGTACGGATTTCAACACAATATAAAAAAAAAAAACTTTCTCACACTCAAAGCTGCTAAAGTGGAATGAGATGTTTGATGAAGCAGTAAGTTCCAAGTCATTTAAAGTGCTTGAGCTTATAAATCATTTTAGTGGATGAAATAAAGGGATTTATGCATTAGAGAAAGACTAGATTGCTTTTGAGGTCTCTTTCAGCCTTAAAATTATATGATTCTGAAGAGATCCTTTAAAAAAATAATAATGTGAAAATGAAATTGTGTGTGTGTGTGTTTTTCCTAATTTGCTATACAAAAACAAGCAAAGAAAAGAAAAACACTAAGTGCCAAACATGGCAATTGTTCTCAACTAAAACAATGCCCTTGGCAAAGTAAGATTCTCTCTGTGATGTACTTTCAAGGAAGTGAGGTCAACAATAAGGGTCAGTTGGAATCTCTCTCACATGAGTTTAGGCCAAAAGTCATGGTGGGGAGCTCATGCATCGTTCTCTCTTCTGGCGCTGCACACTTGCCTGTTCTATGCCCACAGAGAGGAAGAGAGGTGCAATCAGTCACAGTGCAAGAAAGGTGACTCCAGCAACATCAATTCTGAACTTACTGTTTCACAAATGAACAATCAGCGAAGTTTAACAGGTTCATCTGATCCCTAGATAATCAGCTCACATACAAACTTTCATATATTCTTCACTTTCTCAGCCATTCACCAATTTGTGACACATCAATCGCACCATTTCTAAGTGGCTACAAACTTTTCAGGGACCTCTGGTTAAATTTTTTAATGTGAGAGTGTTTTAGGACTAATTAAGTATAGGCAAGGAATTCCTTGGTTGTGTTCACATCAAGATTGACATGATAATGCTTTGAGACCTCTGGGAAACTAACAGTATCAAATGTGGATGAAGCATCTTCTTTCCCTGTTATAAGATAGAATCCAGGGGCTGAAGAGAAGTAGGACTTCAGTTGAATTTGAAAGTCAAAGGCAAAATCTGAAAGCCTAGAAAAAAGACTGGCTCAGGGCAATATCTTACAATAGGGCAGATTTATTTTAGGGTTTTCTATTCACCCTCTCATATTCACTCAACAAATATCTATTGACTATAGACTACATAAAAGGCCAAGTCCTCCCAGTATTCAGAACCTAATTCTGCCTTTCTCCTCCTGTCCAAAGACAAGGACCTTGAGATTTCCCTAAAGCCCTGCTATTTAAGAAATTAGTCACACAGAAATAATTAACATGGCTACTTGCAGGTTTGGATTTTTCTTAAAGGACGCTTCCAAAAGACACCAAAGGACCTAAGTTTTAGTTTGTACTACCTGTACTGGGAAACTGTATCAGGTCGAGGGTATAAATGTCCTTTCAGACTCCCCTAAATGATGGTAACATACAACTCTGACTTATTCTGTATAAATAGGGTTAGTACAATTCTTTCCAAAACTGTTTTAAGAAAAGTTACTTTAATAAATTTTTGTTGAAAGAAAGAATGAATAAAGAAAAACAAACAAAAACCATATAGCTTCTTCAGCAATAACTTTTTCTTAAAACCATCATTAAAACAAAAATGGAGAGGAGCTTCAAGATGGTAGAAGAGTGAGATGCGGAGATCACCTTCCTCCCCACAAGTTACATCAGAAATACATCTACATGTGGAACATCTCCTAAGGAACACCTATTGAACACTGACAGAAGAACTCAAACCTCGCAAAAGGCAAGAAGCTCCGCACATACCTGGGTAGGGCAAAAGAAAAAAGAATAAACAGAGACAAAAGAATAGGGACGGGACCTGCACCAGTGGGAGGGAGCTGTGAAGGAGGAAAGGTTTCCACACACTAGAAGCCCCGTCGTGGGCGGAGACGGCGGGTGGTGGAGGGGGAAGCTTCGGAGCCGCAGAGGAGAGCGCAGCCACAGGTGTGCGGAGGGCAAAGCGGAGAGATTCCCGCACAGAGGATTGGTGCCGACCAGCACTCACCAGCCCGAGAGGCTCGTCTGCTCACCTGCCGGGGTGGGCGGGGCTGGGAGCTGAGGTTTGGGCTTCGGTCGGAGTGCCAGGAGAGGACTGGTGTTGGTGGCATGAACACAGCCTGCAGGGGGTTAGTGCACCACAGCTAGCCGGGAAGGAGTCCGGGAAAAACTCTGGAGCTGCCTAAGAGGCAAGAAACTTATCTGGCAGCGTGTGAATAGAGAATATTAAAAGCGCCACCTAAACGAGAGACAGGCACAAGCTGCGGCTACCAGCACGGACCCCAGAGACGGGCATGAGACGCTAAGGCTGCTGCTGCAGCCACCAAGAAGCCTGTGTGCGAGCACAGGTCAATCTCCACACCTCCCCTCCCGGGAGCCTGTGCAGCCCGACACTGCCAGGGTCCCGTGATCCAGGGACAACTTACCCGGGAGAACGCACGGCGCGCTGCAGGCTTGTGCAACATCACGCCGGCCTCTGCCGCCACAGA
Source organism: Neophocaena asiaeorientalis asiaeorientalis (assembly GCF_003031525.2). Lineage (NCBI taxonomy): Eukaryota > Metazoa > Chordata > Mammalia > Artiodactyla > Phocoenidae > Neophocaena > Neophocaena asiaeorientalis. Next base: position 7,444,490 of record NW_020173955.1, on the reverse strand, counting down.
CTCGCCCCTCACCCGTACCCCTCCCTCCCCCCGTGCTGAGTGAACCAGAGCCCCCCAAATCAGCTGCTTCTTTAACCCTGTCCTGTCTGGGCAGGAACAGACGCCCTCAGGAGAATTACACGCAGAGGCGGGGCCAAATCCAAAGCTGAACCCCTGGGCTGTGCAAACAAAGAACAGAAAGGGAAATCTCTCCCAGCAGCCTCAGGGGCAGCAGATCTCCACAATCAACTTGATGTACCCTGCATCTGTGGACTACCTGAATAGACAACGAATCATCCCAAATTGAGGAGGTGGACTTTGGGAGCAACGATATATATATAGTTTTTCCCTTTTTCTCTTTTTGCTCTTGGTGCTCTGGCTGGGTGTCAGGCCTGTGATTCTGACATGGGAGAGCCAACTTCAGGACATTGGACCACCAGCCTCCCAGATCCACATAATATCAAAAGGCAAAGATCTCCCAGAGATCTCCATCTCAACACCAAGACCCAGCTCCACTCAACGACCAGCAAGCTACAGTGCTGGACAGCCTATGCCAAACAACTAGCAAAACAGGAACACAATCCCAACCATTAGCTCAGAGGCTGCCTAAAATCATAATACGGTCAGAGACATCCCAAAACACAGCACCAGACATGAACCTGACCACCAGAAAGACAAGATCCAGTCTCATCCACCAGAACATAGGCACCAGTCGCCTCCACCAGGAAACCTACACAACCCAGTGAACCAACCTTAGCCACTGGGGACAGACAGGAAAAAAACCCAGGAAATACGAACCTGCAGCCTGCAAAAAGGAGACCCCAAACACAGTAAATTAAGCAAAATGAGAAAACAGAGAAACACACAGCAGATTAAGGAGCAAGATAAAAACCCACCAGACCAAACAAATGAAGAGGAAACAGACATTCGACCTGAAAAAGAATTCAAAGTAATGACAGTAAAGATGATCCAAAATCTTAGAATGCGGAAAATACAAGAAATGTTTAACAAGGAGCTAGAAGAACTAAAGAGCAAACAAACCATGATGAACAACACAATATATGAAATTAAAAATTCTCTAGAAGGAATCAATAGCAGAATAACTGAGGCAGAAGAACGGATAAGTGACCTGGAAGATAAAATAGTGGAAATAACTACAGCAGAGCAGAATAAAGAAAAAAAAAATGAAAAGAACGGAGGACAGTCTCAGAGACCGCTGGGACAACATTAAACACACCAACATTGGAATTACAGGGGTCCCAGAAGAAGAAGAGAAAAAAACAGGGACTGAGAAAATATTTGAAGAGATTATAGTTGAAAACTTCCCTAATATGGGAAAGGAAATAGCCACCCAAGTCCAGCAAGCACAGAGAGTCCCATGCAGGACAAATCCAAGGAGAAACATGCCAAGAAATATATGAATCAAACTATCAAAAATTAAATGCAAAGAAAAAATAGTAAAAGCAGCAAGGGAAAAACAACAAATAACATACAAGGGAATCCCCATAAGATTAACATCTGATCTTTCAGCAGAAACTCTGCAAGCCACAAGGGAGTAGCAGGACATATTTAAAGTGATGAAAGGGAAAAGCCTACAACCAAGATTACTCTACCCAGCAAGGATCTCATTCAGATTAGACAGGGAAATTAAAACCTTTAGAGACAAGCAAAAGCTAAGAGAATTCAGCACCACCAAACCAGCTTTACAATAAATGCTAAAGGAACTTCTCTGGGCAGGAAACACAAGAGAAGGAAAAGACCTACAATAACAAACCCAAACCAATTAAGAAAATGGTAATAGGAACACACATATCGATAACTACCTTAAATGTAAATGGAATAAATACTCCAACCAAAAGACATAGATTGCCTGAATGGTTACAAAAACAAGACCCATACATAAGCGGTCTGAAAGAAACTCACTTCAGACCTAGAGACACATATAGACTGAAAGTGAGGGGATGGAAAAAGATATTCTATGCAAATGGAAATCAAAAGAAATCTGGAAAAGCAATTCTTATATCATACAAAATAAACTTTAAAACAAAGAATATTACAAGAGACAAAGAAGGACACTACGTAATGATCAAGGGATCAATCCAAGAAGAAGATATAACAATTGTAAATATTTATGCACCAACATAGGAGTACCTCAATACATAAGGCAAACACTAATAGCCATAAAAGGGGAAATCGACAGTAACACAATCATAGTAGGGGACTTTAACTCCCCACTTGCACCAATGGACAGATCATCCAAAATGAAAATAAACATGGAAACACAAGTTTTAAATGATATATTAAATAAGATGGACTTAATTGATATTTATAGGACATTCCATCCAAAAATAACAATACACTTTCTTCTCAAGTGCTCATGGAACATTCTCCAGGATAGATCATATCTTGGGTCACAAATCAAGCCTTGCTCAATTTAAGAAAATTGAAATTGTATCAAGTATCTTTTATGACCACAACACTATGAGACTAGATATCAATTACAGGAAAAGATCCATAAAAAATACAAACACATGGAGGCTAAACAATATGCTATTTAATAACCAAGAGATCACTGAAGAAATCAAAGAGGAAATCAAAAAATACCTAGAAACAAATGACAATGAAAACACAACAACCCAAAACCTATAGGATGCAGCAAAAGCAGTTCTAAGAGGAAAGTTTATAGCAATACAATCGTACCTTAAGAAACAAGAAACATCTCATATAAACAACCTAACCTTACACCTAAAGCAATTAGAGGAAGAAGAACAAACAAAACCCAGTTAGCAGAAGGAAAGAAATCATAAAGAGCAGAGCAGAAATAAATGAAAGAGAAACAAAGAAAACGATAGCAAAGATCAATAAAACTAAAAGCTTGTTCTTTGAGAAGATAAACAAAATTGGTACACCATTAGCCAGCCTCATCAAGAAAAAAGGGAGAAGACTCAAATCAACAGAATTAGAAATGAAAAAGGCAAAGTAGTACCTGACACTGCAGAAATACAAAAGATCATGAGAGATTACTACAAACACTCTATGTCAATAAAATGGACAACTTGGAAGAAATGGAGAAATTCTTAGAAAAGCACAACCTTCCAAGACTGAACCAGGAAGAAATAGAAACTATAAACAGACCAATCCCAAGCACTGAAATTAAAACTGTGATTAAAAGTCTTGCAACAAACAAAAGCCCAGGATCAGATGTCTTCACAGGCGAATTCTATCAAACATTTAGAGAAGAGTTCATACATATCCTTCTCAAACTCTTCCAAAACATAGCAGAGGGAGGAAAACTACCAAACTCATTCTAAGAGGCCCCCACCACTCTGATGCCAAAACCAGACAAAGATATCACAAAGAAAGAAAACTATAGGCTAATATCACTGATGAACATAGATGTGAAAATCCTCAACAAAATACTAGCAAACAGAATCCAACAGCACAGTAAAAGGGTTGTCTGTATGCAGAGAAGTATAAGACACTGATGAAAGAAATTAAAGATGACACAAATAGATGGAGAGATATACCATGTTCTTGGATTGGAAGAATCTAAATTGTGAAAATGACGCTACTACCCAAAGCAATCTACAGAATCAATGCAAGCCCTATCTAATTACCAATGGCAGTGTTTCTTGTTTTTTTTTTTTTTTTTAAAAAACTAAACAAAACGTCTTTCCTGTATGCAGAGAAGTATAAGACACTGATGAAAGAAATTAAAGATGACACAAATAGATGGAGAGATATACCATGTTCTTGGATTGGAAGAATCTAAATTGTGAAAATGACGCTACTACCCAAAGCAATCTACAGAATCAATGCAAGCCCTATCTAATTACCAATGGCAGTGTTTCTTGTTTTTTTTTTTTTTTTACAGAACTAGATCAAAACGTCTTAAAATTTGTATAGAGACACAAAAGACCCCAAATAGCCAAAGCAATCTTGAGGGGAAAAAATGGAGCTGAAGGAATCAGAATCCCTGACTTAAGACTATACTACAAAGCTACAGTAATCAAGAGAGCATGAGACTGGCACAAAAACAGAAATATAGATCAATGGAACAGGATATAAAGCCCAGAGATAAACCCACACACATATGGTCACCTTTTCTTTGATAAAGGAGGCAAGGATATACCATGGAGAAAAGACAGTCTGTTCAATAAGTGTTGCTGGGAAAACTGGATAGCTACATGTAAAAGAATGAAATTAGAACACTCCCTCACACCATACACAAAAATAAATTCAAAATGGATTAATGGTCTAAATGTAACCCTAGACACTATGAAAATCTTAGAGAAAAACATCGGCAGAACACTCTACGACATAAATCACAGCCAGATCCTTTTTGACCCACCTCCTAGAGAAATGGAAATAAAAACAAAAATAAACAAATGGGACCCAATAAAACTTAAAAGCTTTTGCACAGCAAAGGAAACCATAAACAAGATGAAAAGACAACCCTCAGAATGCGAGAAAATATCTGCAAATGAAGCAACTGACAAAGGATTAATATCCAAAATTTACAAGCAGCTCATGCAGCTCAATATCAAAAACACAAAGAACCCAATCCAAAAATGGGCAGAAGACCTAAATAGACATTTCTCCAACAAAGATACATGGATTGCCAACAAACACATGAAAGGATGCTCAACATCACTAATTATTTGAGAAATGCAAATCAAAACTACAATGAGATATCATCTCACACCAGTCAGAATGGCCATCATCAAAAAATCTAGAAACAATAAATGCTGGAGAGGGTCTGGAGAAAAGGGTACTTCTTGCAGTGTTGGTGGGAATATAAATTGATAGAGCCACTATGGAGAACAGTATGGAGGTTCCTTTAAAAACTAAAAATAGAACTACCATATGACCCAGCAATCCCACTACTGGGCATATACACTGAGAAAACCATAATTCAAAAAGTGTCATGTTCCACAATGTTCACTGCAGCACTATTTACAATAGCCAGGACATGGAAGCAACCTAAGTGTCCATCAACAGATGAATGGATAAAGAGGATGTGGCACATATATACAATGGAATATTACTCAGCCATATAAAGAAACGAAATTGAGTTATTTGTAGTGAGGTGGATAGACCTAGAGACTGTCATACGGTGTGAAGTAAGTCAGAAAGGGAAAAACAAATACCGTATGCTAACACATATATATGGAATCTTAAAAAAAAAAAAAAAAAAGGTCATGAAGAACCTAGGCACAGGATGGGAATAAAAACGCAGACCTAGTAGAGCATGGACTTGACGACACGGGGAGGGGGAAGGGTAATCTGGGACAAAGTGAGCGAGTGGCATGGACATATATACACTACCAAATGTAAAATAGATGGCTAGTGAAAAGCAGCCCCATAGCACAGGGAGATCTGCTTGTTGCTTTGTGACCACCTAGAGGGGTGGGATAGGGGAGGGTGGAAGGGAGGAAGATGCAAAAGGGAAGAAATATGGGGATATATGTATATGTACAGCTGATTAACTTTGTTATAAAGCAGAAACTAACACACCATTGTAAAGCAATGATACTCCAATAAAGATGTTAAAAAACAAATGCCTCTGTCATCTCGTCAATCACACCCATATATTATGGGAGTGACTGACAATGCTCTCCCAAGTTGTCTCTAAACTGAAGTACAAAATTAGTGGAGCTCCCCAAATATTGGGCATTTGTTTGCAGGTAAGACTATGAATCTGACAAGGAAGTCTGTAGGGAGGAAGAATAACTTATTTTCAGGGCAATTCAGATGCAATATTGTATTTTCTGGAATACTTGAAGAGCAGATGGTGAAGGATAAATTTAATTCTATAGAAAAAGCAACTGTGTCTATCAAGGGAAACCAGCTACCAGCATGTAAAATGTGTTGCCCTTTTATTTTTAGTGTGAACTATAATGTAATTCCCTGAAATAGCAGTGCTGCTATCATAAATATCCTGTAACTATGGGGTTTTCTCAGTGTGTGACCAGAGAAATCTGCATGGATAGCTGGAAACAATCAAGGCATGCTTGCTGCTTTTGAAGGTACTTTGCCGTTAGAAAAAAAAAAGAAAAGAAAGAAAAGAAAAAAGAAAAAGAAAGAACAAAATAAGCTAAAGTCAAATGGTACCAAAGTCATGTATTATGGAAGAGATGGTTTATATTCATGTAAAAGTTGAAAAATAAATGCATGAAGGTTGCAAGGCCTAAAAGGATGAAAGAAACATTAGGTAAATGATTCCACTTTGAAATTGTAAAAAGGCAGGCAGACATCTCCTTTATGCATCACTGACAGGATGAGAAGCTTTTCAGGCCCTTCAATAATAATTCTTATATATGATTTCACTGAATCTCTCATTATTTTAAATGTCCTTGGTGGTTATTACATACAAGCTTACTGAGAATTACTGAAGTGTAAATTACTACCATACTAAAATGAACTATGATGTGTCACTTATATTCACTTTTACTAGTAGTAAAGGTTGCAACAGCAAGTAATACCTACTTTAATCCAGAACATAAATTCTGTTTAAGGAACATTTATTAGATTTTTAAGCAATCAATATATTGAAATATATATCCTTACATAAATAAATTACAGAATAGATTTACTAAGTTTCATGCAGATTCCACCAGTAGAAGGTACAGTCTTGCCCTCAAACAGAATACATTCTGGACTAAATTAGCTTTAACAAATTCTGGCATACCACGCATGTCCATATTCACAGTGGTATATCAGTGCAGGGATTTTTTTTTTTAATGTTATTTTCCAACAAATAGTGCAATCAATAGAGAGCTAGAATTCTTGGTAACCTGATACTGAAAAGAAGCTTTTTCCAATTTACTAACTGAACAGTGTATATTTCTTCAATGTGCACCTAATCTATACCTTAACATTTAATAAATCTCCTTAAATAAACTCAGTGTTCATTATGTTTCCTTAACGTCCCTCGAGAAGTTATTTTAGTACATTAAAACCCATAGAGATAGTTTCATGGCAGGAAGGGAGATTTCTCTTCTTCAGATTTCTTTTTCTCGAAATGGCTAATTTACAAATGCTTATGCCTTCAACAAATATTTATTTTGTCCTATAATGATGTCAATCACATTCGCAAGGATAGGAAAAGAGAGGAGAACAAGATGGTAAAGTTCTTGGTGTTTATGGAGCTTAGATTTCACTGGAAAATTCAAGCCATAAACAACTACATAAACCACTTAATATAGCATTAGATACCGATACATAAATGAAGAAAATAAAACAGGGTAATCGGCTGGGGGTGGGATGGGGTAGGAGTGGGGAGGGTGGTCAAACACATGGTTAGGAAAGGTTTTCTAAGACGGTAACATTTAGACACAGACCAGGACACAGAGAAGGAGCAAAAATCTAGATAAAGAGCTTATCAAGGAGAGGAAGTATCAAGAGGAAAAGCCCTAAGTTGAAAAGACTTTGTTTTCTAAACAGCCAAGAGGCTGGTGAGACTGGAGCTGTATAAGCAACGAAGGTGAAGGTGTTTATGAGACAGGCTGGCAGGACCAGATCTTGCCGGGCTTGGTAGGGCAGCCTGTGACGTGAAGGTGTTACTTTAAGTTCCATAGACATTTATTAGAGGATTTTAATATCATCTCTCTGGCTGCTGTGAGAAGAAGGATATTTACAGGTATTTAATATGCCAGGTCAAATGGACTTCTGCACCCTCTTTAATTATCTTGGCATACAAGGTTCTGTGTTTGTGATATTTCACCTTTTGTTCTATTTCCATAGAAACTGTTCTTGCTGTACCAGGCTGTAGGAATTAGTTTTCATTTTTTATTTGTCTACTTTTCCTTAGGCAAATAGTCTCACTCCCCTGTGCTTTATTCTATTGAAACATAACCTCTTTATATACTTCTGTCAATGTCAATTAAATATTTTATTTTTTTTTCCTCCAGGACTTAACTTAGGCTTCTTCACCTGGTGTTATCAATATATTTAATATATATGCTCTCTATTGAATTATTAGTGCTTTTGATTAAAAAAAAATAACCAGTTTATAAAAATAACATTTAGAAAACACCACCCAATACTACTCTCACCACATATGCTGCACTCCCCCTCCTCCATAAAAACCCAAATGTCTAGAAAAGAATTCTGTCCATAATAACAAACTTTCAACAAGTTTTTTTCCACATTAAAAAGCAAGATTTTTTTCCTTTTTCACAAAATGGAAACAGATCAGTCTGACATTATTCATTTGAGACATAAGTGATCTTCCAGGCAGTGTTGAAAATCGGCTTTATTATTTTTCCATACTCTATTTTGGGAGGCTTTTTAAAATACGTTTGATGACTTCATGCTTATTCTTCATGCCTCAAAAATAGCCAAAGGCATCTCAGTTTACTTATGTCCAACAGACAATTATATACTGCGACAGAGGAATGAATAAGCCGTTTTCCCTTCCCTCCAGTGCCTCACAGCTAACAATACAGTCTGAAATTCTGAAAATTAATCCAAAAATTAAAAAAGAATATGATGCCTATTCAGATACGGAGCTCAGTGAACACACACAAGAACTATACCTGAATTAAATTCTAATTTCTCCTCTTTCTGATAGTGACCTTTTTCTGTGCAGATTCAGCACTTTCCATCCTTCTTATGCTCACTCCTACTCATGCTTTTCCTCTCTTTCTTCCTTTACCTCATGGACCTCTCTCCTGATTTCACAAAATGTTTGCTTCTTTCCTGTACCAACTCACATATACTTTAGAAATGAAAACACCTGAGTGATTCTTTAATGCATCTTGCTAGAAATAACAGTTCTGATAGTGGTTCTTAGAAATTATTATCCTTCTATTCAAAAGTGAGCAGAAAAAGGAATTCTGTCCTGACCTTTCGTGAGAAATGTTTGTATGAATGTCACTGATATATTTGTAGGCTCTGAAAGGTCATCCGTGATTAACATGACACGTGGAAGCTAAATTTTTTTTTAAATTCCTGAAGTCATCTTGTTTTAATTTTTTTCATAAATGAAAGGAATTTCTGATTATATAGTTGAGAGTTTATTTTTTTTTAAAATAACAAATCCCTAACAGGTAGTAAGTGATAGTAATTTAGTTTTTTCTCCCCTTCTTTTTTAGTTATTGCAAACTACTTCAAACGGCAGAATACCAGCGAGACAAACGGGTACACATTTTTCTCCCTCAGAATCCACATACAGTTTCCACAAAGACATCTAAACTTCTCTTCAACCAAAATAAAACAAAAGAAGATCATGTTTATTTATATTTTTAAGAGTCGGAGTTGGGAATAGAACATTCCAATGGCACAGAAGGATTGGCAATTTCTACATGTGCTTATGTTTCTAATAAGATCTATTTTCTTTCAAGATATCTAGAAGTGCCCACCCATACTGAATCTATAATGTCAAGTTTTTTCTTCTACCAACCTCCAGTATCCTTATTTCATTTTCATGGAAATAAAAAAACAAACATCACCACCACACACACACACACACATCTGGGCTGCACACCCCAAATAACAACCGAGAAGCGAGATGTCTTGCTTAAAGCTTAATGTAGTGGGCTTTAAGTTAGTAATTTCAAAGTACTGCCTGGGCCTTAGATGTGCAAAAGTGGTCCTGAGCTCCATTTGTAGACAGGGGATATACAAAGTTCATACAAATTTTTTTCGTAAAGAAAATTTGAGGATATTTTCCTCTTAAGAGATATGAAAGAGAGAAGGATGGAGCAGAGAAAGAGTAAAGTAAAAGGACTAAATTCTCGCAATGGATAAGATCTGAATCAGGGATAAAAGCGGACTCAGATTCCTCTTGTAGATCACCTCACTGTCTTCTGGGCCTGCATTTTATCCAGCCATGGCCATAGCAACTAGCTTCACACAGGTGTACCTGAAAGCATCTCACTTCAACTGCACTGTGGAGCTCTCACTTTCTGCCATGAGGTTTCTCTGACTACCTGACTAAAATGCTTGTGAAATCCTGCCAGGCTCTCATGCAGGTATGGCCTGGATATGCATGAGAGTGAACACCTCTGGAGCAACACCTGACCAATGGACCCCGTGGATAAAGTCTCTGCTCTTCTGTCTCTTGGGCAGATGATTCTGAAATGCATTCTTTGGGGTTTTACAGAAGGTCCCAGTGGATGAAGTCCCAGGTGACTACCTGGAGAACACACTGTGTATGCTGTGTAGACCTAGTATTCTTTCACTTCACTCTTCCTTAGTCCAAAATTACTATTCCCCATCAAATCTTTCCCAAATAACCGAAACCTAAGCTCCACCTGTATCAGCCTAAGTGCCTAGCATAGTTATCAGGCAGATGGTGTTCGGGAAATATTTACTGAATGAATGAACAAATGAATGTCATGAGATAGGATAATGTATATAAAATGTATGCTTAATGCATGTAACATAACAAAGGCTTTTTAAATACTTGAGTTGTAAAGAGTCCCAAAATATTCAAAGAGCACTTCCCAAAGGATGACGGTGACAGTTCATGTCAATTTAGAGTTAGAAAGGACTTTGAGTTTATCTAGGACAAAACATTTCCAAGATAGGAATTCCTCTCCAACATTCTGGCCAGATAAAATCCCAAATTTAGTACACTGTGTGTATCTATGAAAAGAAATGTAGGACTTCAGAAGGAAGCACACTCTATTTTTTAACATATCGGTTCATAAATTTTGTTTCTATCAGTATAATTTGCTTCATACAACTTCCAATTGTTAGTCTTACTTTGCCTTTCGGCTAACATGTTTCAGTTGTCTTATAGTCTTCTATTTTGACTGAAAAGAGAGAAAATTTCTACCACCATCTTCCAGGGCTTCTCTTGACTAAACTTTCCACAGAAACCTTTCTAATGCCCATCAGATGACATGGTATTCCACTGTACTCAGATGCTTTATGAACTTGTCAATATCCACTGATCCTGCATCAGTTTGTCAATGATCTTCTTAAATTATGTTATCAAAACCAATATACAATATTTCGGTAGTGTTCTGGCTAGCCTGGAGTACAATGGGATTATAATCCTTATATTCTGGAAACAATTCTTCTTCTTTGGCATCTTGAAAATATTCACTTCAAAAGATCTATCCAAATTTTAGAGCTCCTTTCACTGGATTCAAAGCTACAATCATGATAAACATCCCTGATGCAGACCATTTGCCCTGACGGGGTCCTCACATTCATATACAGGAATAATGTTAAGAAGACTAACACAGTTTTAAATATACCTAAAACACTATTAATTAGTATTGCTATAGTATTACTAATAAAACAACTACTATTTCAGTATGGGCCTTGATTGGATTTGAGGGTTTATTAACTGTTATATAGGACCTAATGTGTTATTTCTCTAGTTTCCATTAGTTGAATCAAAATCTGAGAAGCCATAAGAAACACAAATTCTACACTAAGATTCAGACCTAATATTTGATTTTATCAGCTTACTTACAAAATCATTATTCTCCTTACATTTTAAAATGTGGATTTTCATCTTATTGTATGGATTTCAGCAGGAAACTTTATAGATGGATACCATTTTTATAGCAAAGCATGTTGACACAGTTTTTCTAATGTTATAGTCAAAGATCTAGGGATTTGCCAACACATTTGTTCTCAAACTTTATTTTTTTGCTCAGAAGAAAATGATGCCTAGAAGCATAAACAAATAAAACTAATAGAGCAGACCTGCTCTGGTAGAATGGTATGAGGCTTACCATCTCTCTCTTTTGCTGTGGGTGCTCATCAGTGAGGGGCTTGTACAGAATTCCTAGAGCTCTTCAAAGAACAGTTTTAAAGCTATTGTCTTTAAGTAGTAGAGAGAGAAAAATGATACAGCAGCAAACTTTTGGAGACTCAAAAATGACGATGAGAGGCAGAGTGGGAAACTTAAAGACTTCTGAGAGACTTTCTAACTAAACTGAGAGTATTCTTTTTAAACCATGAAGTACACATCCACCTTACACAAGAATTCTTTCAAGTGTCTTAACATCCTTCCCCCAAGTGGTTTATATTTGTAACACAAGGCTTTTTCTGTCAGAGGTAAAAGATGCTGTGTATGTCAAGCCATTCTAATTTTCACTTAGCTACTATTTAAGCTATCTCTTTCAGCTTCCCTAAAATTTTCAAAAACAAGTCATTCTTCCTTGTCACCTTTATTTCATCTATACCTTAACCAGTATTTCCACTGAGGAAAGAGTAGATCCAAAGAGGGAGATTTTCAGTAGGCCCTTACTTATATAGTACCAAGATAGAGCCATATCCTCCTTTCCCTTTAATTCTCTAGCATAAAATATCCTGAGAGTTTTTTGAGATTTGCACTTGCAAATCTATTGAAGAGGGCCACCTAGTAAAATTTTCAATTCCTGCTGACCTTTACCTTTTTCCTAGATGACAAATAAGGATTTAAGTGATATTTTTGATGTCCAGATAGCTAATAAGCCAGAATCCACTAGAAAAGGTTCAGTGCTCATGGTGGTGTATTCTATTTCAAAAGCTAATTAGAATTCACAAGGCTGAGTTGGAGTCAATCACACTGGAAAGCCCTGTTTTTTCCATCTTTCCAGCATGTGTCCTGCTAGTTAACAGTAAACTGGGAGAGGGAAGTGGGAGGGCTGGAACTGGAAGATTCCTGTGAAAATCTGCAGGATGTGACTCTATTGAATCATCAAATATACGGATTCTTTCAGCCTACTTCAATCACCCTGCTCCATAATATTAAAATTAAAATTCCTTGCTAAAATTCTTTTTTCACACTTAGATACACATACGTAATGAAACCAAAATACTTGAAGATTCTCTAGTTGGTTGTCTGGTTGATTTACTCCTTCCACTGAATTGTGTGTGTGTGTGTGTGTGTGTGTGTGTGTGTGTGTGTGTGTGTGTGTTTTCTGATCTCTTTGTTCAGTATACTGGATGAACCCATTTATAGATTAGATTACTTTTCTTGATCTTGCCCCTGTCCCAAACACTAGTCACTCAGTGCAGAGTAAAGGCAAGAGGCACTGGCAGGGCAGGGTGGGTAGGGGGTCAGTGGGTAGAGAGATAGCCAGGAAACAACTTTAAATTAAGTGGGGAGCATATATTCATATATTTACCATCATACGTCCCTAACTCTGGCAACCACTGAATCTATTATCCATGCCTATACTTTTCAACAATGCTATATTCATGTCTACATATAGCATACAACCTTTTGAGATTGGCTTTTTTCACTCAGCATAATTCCCTGGAGATACATCAAATTGTTACATGTATCAATAGTTTGTTCTTTGTAATTGATGACTAATGTTTCATGATATTGGTGTATCACAACCTGTTTAACCATTTGCCTGTTGAAGAAGTTTCCAGTTTTTGGCAAATGGAAATTATAAAACTTAAAAATACAATAACCAAAATAAAAACTCAATGGATGGGCTTAATATATAGTAGAGTAGAGATTACAGAGGACAGAATCAATGACCTGAAGGACAGATCAATAAAATTTACCCAATTTGAACAACAAAGAGAAAATAAAATAGAAAAACAAAAAAACCCCACCACCAACAACAGAGTCTCAGGGACCTGTGGGACCATAACAAAAGAGCTAACATATACTTTCTTTCTAACATCAGGACCAATGCAAGAGTAATGCGTACTCTCACTACTCTAATCCATCATAGGACTAGAATTTCTAGCTACTGCAATAAGGCAAGAAGAAATAAAAGGATATTCAGCTATAAAGCATGGAACTGGAGGAATGAGGCTACTTTAACTTGGCAGAAATTGATTTTCCAGTCTTCACTTATTTTTACGTTTTATTCATTTTTCATTAAAATCTGATTTTCCCTCTCAACTCACATACCTTTAAAATAAATGAAATAATTCAATCAAACAGAAAAATACAGAAGACAATGTAAGGAGCACTGAGCTTTTTCAAATCATAACATGTCACGTGGGCTTTTTGTCATTTGAAAAGAAATAAAACATTATAGACACAGGTAAACCACCTCTCTAATCCCATTCCTCTGCCTCCATCCCATGTAGGTTTTTATACTATAACAATAAAATGTATCTATATATAACCTATATACAATACTGTCTGAAGTTTCCAAACTTTGAATAAATTGTGACAGACAATACATTTTCTCTCCTAAACTGCTTTCTCCCTTAAAAGTAGAATGGTATGGTAGTTTACTTAAAGGGCTAAATCCATGCTTATAAATGAAGTTCAGATGTAATTTATTTTCTTGAATTGTCACTATTCAATTTTAGTATTTATACTATTGAGACTTCATGTTAGGCAAATACCATTTTCTATTTATTCAATTCTGCCTCTTGTTACTCTTATTAGCATGTTTCTGAACCGCTCTTTCACATTTCTATCTTTATTTTCTTCATTCTGGGTGATTAACTCATATTATCTTGTAATTTATTCATTCTTCAGCTGTGACTGGTCTAATGGTTATCTTATTTTATTACCTTTTAAATTTTAATTAGAGATTATTCCTTCATACATGAACATCTTAAGTATGTTAAGTTTTTTTTTTAAACATGCTGTCTCCTAAAATTAATCTTGAGTAAATTCAAATTCAGATTGTTGATTTTGCTGGTGGTCTTTCATTTTGAAATATATTTATTTTTCATTTACTCTCTAACCTTGGTGTGCAGGTTCATTCTGAGTAGTAAGATTTCATTGTTCTCTCTCTCTTTCTTCCTTGACTTCTTCTCTTCTTCTATGTTCACCTACCATTACCTAGTAACTATAGAGTTGCCTACCCCTACATTCAGCCCCCAGCGTCCCCAATTCTTATGATGGTATTTCAAAACTTCATCCTTGTCATTTCATTGAAGAAGTCATTGGTCAATCTGATGAGCCAGAGAGTGGCTTGATTTTGTTCCTGATTGCCAGAAGCGTCCTTATCCTCCACTTCCCTATACCTACTGCTTCTTCTAAATTTGCAGATCAGGGAATTAGGTTAAAAAAACACTATTGTTTTTATTATTTCATACATCTGGGGAAATTGAACTTGGCTCTGGATGCAAGCAAAGAGCTTGGTCCTGTGTCAGACTTGACCTAGAGCACGTTTAGTCCCCCTTTCCTACAGAGGATAGCTCCTGCTAAGCTGGGTGTGGCTTCAGCATCACACACTGCTTTGTTTCTCTTTTCCATTTCTGATCTCTGGAGATGTTTATCCTTGTTTTGAGCTCAGCTATGTTTTCTTAATTTTCCCCTTTATTTCTATCCAAGATTGCTTTGTATTTGTATCAGAGGAGAGCATCAAAGATGAACGTACCACGCCATTCCAAACCCCCCTCCACTAACACCCTACTCTTGTTCTTCATAACTGAATTTAATGGCACATGTATTTAAAATGAAACCATTGCAGGAGCTATCAAAGGCTTTTTACCCACTCTGGCTCTGCAGTTCTTTTAATGACACCAGAACAACGCCTGTCATTTAAAGTTTGACAACTGTTATACATATCATTTTTAAAAATCATATTTGTGTGTTTCATGTACACACACACTAAATTCTAGAAATCCTGCCTATATGTAGAACATGTATAAATAAGAATCTTAAATTTTGGTTAGAAAAAATTTGTTGTACTTTCTTTTATAGCCATCGTTAAAAAGTTGCCAATGTTTTCCTCTCAGAATTGGGCCTTTTAATCCATCGCTCCATGAAAGCTGCTTTCAAGCTTAGTCTGATTAGTCTTTTGAGATAATATTCAAACACCAGTGCTAGCCACCAAAAATTTTAAATGTTTAAATGGAGTTCTCCTGTTTTCATTAGTAAGTCATGCTAATTTTTTAAGGTTCTATGTTTTAAACAAATGCCAACTATCTTTCTTATAGTTAAGTAGGGGGGAAAAAGTCCTTAAAAAATAGCTATTTGAGTTTATCTGAAGGAACAACGGGATGATGGTATGGCTAAAAGAGTTTACATATGAATTTTGCCCCAAGTGGAAGCCAGTAGTGCATATGTAGGAAGCCCAGAGTGTGCGTGTGAATATGCCAGGAGGGAAGAGATCACGGGGAAGTCATGAGCATATAGCCCTAATGCTTATGACCCCAGGAACCTGGGTCAGTGATGACCCTCATCATTTAAAGGTTTAAGATTTTGAAGGGCACAGATAGACACTTCTTCCTGAGAGGAGTGATTGTAATCAGAGAATATGAGATGGTATCCATCCATGTGTGCTGCTGAGAGGGCTTCAAAGACCCCCAATTTAGTGGCTGGACTATGCAGCCTCCGAATGAAGACTGAACCACTTCCATGACATGGAGAATATGAATGCACTTAGCAAGCATAATTTTGGCAGAAACCTAGAGTTCCAAGCGGGATTTGGATATGGGTGGGGGGTAAAATTTTTATAAATCCCCAAAGTAAAGTATGCTCTTAATCCTTTTTTATGAGATAACCTACACAGCTAAGACAGATTGATGGCAAGCATTATGATTTCTATTCTAAAGGAAGAAGCAAGACTGACACAGGAAATCAAATAACTAGTCTGAGAGATTATATCTCAAAGGCAGAAATGACCCATGGTTAAATATTCAGTAACAAAAGTATGACTTTTGGCAATAAAGAATAGAAAGATCATCATACAGATGTTTAGGGGCTATAAGCAGTGTAAGGATTTTAAGTTATGTTTTCAGTGAGAAATGGTTTAATGATCTAAGGTTTCTACCCACTTGTGTACATGCTGTCTCTGGTAATGAAATCAGTGGTAATCTCGTATTTATTCTCAGGTATTCAATGAGATAAAACATGATACTGGAATGGGGTAGTTACACATTTGAAAGAAAAAACTTAATGTGTACTTACCTTTAATAAAATGCTAAGTAAAAAAGGTAAGTTTTTTAGTCCATATAATAATCATTTTAAAAAGAAATAAAACTATTTAGGTAGAATTTTATTCTTGCTCCAAATCAAAATGCAATTCGTATAAGCTGTTTATTATTTCTCATAAAATAGTTCTAGTAATGCAACATTTCACCTTTTTTAAACAAACTGTTGTAGAAAAGAAAAATAAATTGTTGCAGAAGAGAAAATAATAAGTTAGTAGATAACACATATACTGGCACTCAGAAACTCACACACACACTTAACTTCAGCTAACTGTATACACAACTCAATGTTGAAAACAAATTGCCCCACATAAAGTAGACACTCAACAATTCTGACTGACTGAATGAATTAAAACATATTCTGAAGGAGTGCAGGAAAAGGAAGTTTGAAAATGAAGTCATTAAATGGAAGTCTCATTCTGCTCAGGCAGAAAATGCTTCTGAAGTCACAGCATTGCAGTGGTCTGCCTGTCAACCTTGCTTCTTAAACCCAAGTCCGGAAAAAAGAAAGAATGTTCATATTTGTTGTTATTTATCTTCCCCTAGAGGAACTTAACAATTTTCTTGAATATTTATTTTGTATAATGTGCTAGAAAGAAGTACTTTCAGCACAGAAACTGTATTGCTGAGTGGACATAAGTACAGTGAGATGAACTGTTCAAGACTATGCTGTCTATAGTGGGGGACAGAGATCAAAGTCCTTCACTTAAGTCACTGGCACAAAGGCTTTTGGAAGAGTTTGTCTCATGCACTGGGCTGGGGTTCATTCTGAGGGGGAAGAGAGGGCCTTTCATTAGAATTGTGAGGCTGAAAATAAAGCTAACATTCCTTTCTTCTGTGGGGATGCTCCAGCAGGCTAATACAAGTAATATCCGGTGCTAAACTCTGTAATGTTATCTGATGGATTTCTTCACAAAATGCTGACTCCCTTCCCTTCACTGCTATAACACTTTCCCCTTTCCCTACCTCTTATCACTTTGGAATTTTTTTCTCACAAAGATTATTCATACAGGACTTGTATCAGTATGGATCTCTATTGAGACTTCCAGGACAAGTAATCAATACATCTTTAATATTTAAGCAGTTTACAAGCAACAATGAAATTGTCATTGTTGTCAAAATCTTCTAACTTTAGCACACTGTTTTGCAAATCAGAGAAAAAAAACTGTCAGATTTTTAAAATACTTATGTGTAAAAGTATTGTATGTATTAGTGAAAATAATGAAACCAAAACCCATTATAAAATGCTCATTATATTACTTTAAAGATAACTAATGTTTTTAAATGTAGCAGTTATATAGAATAAGGCTTGATAAAAACATGGTTTACTTATTTTAGTCCTATTGTTTATTTAAAACTGCAAATCAGAACATGTAACACTTGTGTTTTCACTGTTACAATGATGTGAACTTGCTCTTAGAATTTTATTATTTAACGTGGCTACAGAACCCTCTAGGTTCTGATTTGGTTGTCCAAATTCATTTTTCATAACTCTCTTAACTCCTTCTTGTTCCTTTATGATACAGCCATATTAACCTTTTGCATTCCTGAATGTATGTTCTTTTCGGCCAGAAAATTTGCATTAAGATGTTTGCATATGTCGTTTCCTTTGCCTAGAATGTTCCACCCCTTAGTAGTTGGAAACTTCTTTTCTTCCAGGTTCCAAATAAATGCAATTCTTCAGCAAAACATTCCTAACTATGCTGTGCTCAGACTCAGCTGTTCTCTTTCATGTTGCATTGTTTTATTTTATTCTCAAACTTTACTGTTGTCTGAAATCATCTTTCTTTTTTCATTCAGTTGATTTAACTATTGATAGTTCT
Source organism: Neophocaena asiaeorientalis asiaeorientalis (assembly GCF_003031525.2). Lineage (NCBI taxonomy): Eukaryota > Metazoa > Chordata > Mammalia > Artiodactyla > Phocoenidae > Neophocaena > Neophocaena asiaeorientalis. Next base: position 7,425,873 of record NW_020173955.1, on the reverse strand, counting down.
TGTCACTAGAAATGAAAGTTCCACAAGAGCAGGGGACATTTTCGTCTTATTCACTACTATATTTTCAGAGTCTAGAATAATAAATGACTTAAGATGGCACATGTTCTATAATTAAATGAATCCTTCAATAGGAGAGTCAGGTGGGGGATTTAATAAAAAGAGAAAATGCAAAATATTGTAGCTTTAAAGATAAGGACCATGCTCTGATTTTTTTTTCCCTTGAAGAAGTAAGCTCAGTAGAAGATTAAATGTTCAAGTATTTATTACCACCATTTCACACATCCCCAAAAAGGTTAATAAAACACAAAGAAAAGTTAGAAAAATAAATGAAACTCTTGTCTTGAAATTGCTGATATGTCTTGAAGAAGCAGATATGTTTTGCTCTCTCTAACCCCATGTAATTCTATATTAGCACAGTAGTCACTTGCAGAGGACAAGGAAGCTGGCAAAGAATGTATGTAAATGATTGAAAAATAAACATCTGGGTAATGGAAGAAGTGATGGTGAACCTTAGATTAATCATATTTTAAGGAATTTCAGTGACCCAACCTGAGTCAAGTTTAAAGAACAAAATCTACAATGAAACGGCACCGAAGAAATTGAATGGGTTCAGAAAAACGGTTAGCTAAAAAATAGTCTTTAGCAGCCCTTGTTCCTTGAATTGTTTCTAACTATCAATGACAGACATCATGTATATGTCCCCACCTTCTATACTTCTACATGTCAGGAGCTGGACCCCCTTCCTAGGCTCCTTTGCCTGATGGGTTCTAGTTAAGTTATACCAATGAGCGGTACTCTTAAGAAATTTGAAATGTGCAAGAGGGAAAGAAGCCCTTGTTCTCCTCCAGCAGGTAGATGTGCTGGTAGATAGAGTATGATAGCTGCAGTGGCTTCCCTGTGAGCTCCTGCAAATGCTATACTGTGCTGATACAGCAAGCTGTAATCTCCAGCATCTAGTTTCTTTGTTTGCATATTTTGTGTTTTGGAAGGCCAGCAATAGTTCACTTTCTGAAAGTCAGCAGTAGCTCTTCCTGATCTAATTTTCTTAGTGGAAATACCTGCAGGAAAGAAAACTGGGCAGGGACTGGAAAGGCTGAGAAAGTCATTAGACTATGACACAACTGTGAACCAGAGTTAAGGAGAGGGAAGTAAGGGTGGGTGAAAGTGCCCTAGTCCAGGAAAGATTAAACATAGCCACTGAGAGTCCTCAAACCAAGCCAGCTACTCTGAGGAGTCTCCTGTTACCTAGGAAGGAGGCTTCCTTCACGTTCCCATGATGGATTTCAGAGGAAGCAGCTGGGGTCCTCAGTCAATTAAGCTCCCAGCAGTTGGAAATATGCCAGGTGCATTCTCACGGGTCGTCACAAATAGTCACCCAACTCCCTGTGGTCTCTTTGTTTTCATTTGACAAAGGGAAATAAAAAGACCTACCCTATCTCATAGGACCCCTGTGAGGATCCTACAAGTGAATTCACATCAAAATATTGAAAATGGAAAATGTTCCATAGTCAATAAAGGGAAGATAAAGGGAGAAGGGATACCTTTCAGATATGATCTAACATGCTGCAGTAAAGCAATTCTCTATGGAAAAAAGAGATATGAAACCAATTAGTACTCCAGACAGTGCTCAGTTTTACCAGTATTAAGAGATACTCACCAGGATCCGAAACAAACAAACAAACAAACAAAGGCAAATAGGAGCAGTACCCACAGATCTACACCTTGGTCTTGATACCAAATCTCACTTGGCTGGCTCAGCATCTCAAACCAAGAAAGAAAAACTGACATAAAAGGTCAGTTCTCAGAATATGCATATCTTTTAAAAACATCAGTATTCTTCTAACTGATTTAATAGCTAATTTAATTTAATAATTATATTATTCTGCTGCTTGTTTAAACATAAGGCCCTTTGTACTTAACTGATAATAGAATATTCCCATTAGAGGTATATCTTCTAGAATGTAATCCCAAACTGTCCACTGCTCCCTTTTTTAAGATTAGAAAGAAACTATGTTCATAAAAATTTGCCTTAAGAATTGATAGCCCGTTATCAAATCTATCAGTGAATAAAGAGAAATGATCAGTGAGCTAGTTATCCCTGGATCTCATCACACTGTCCCATCACGGAACTCCCTTGTTCTATAGAGGCCATCAAGTACATTGGTGAGGATACAAAAAACAGTCCAGTAGATATCATCACTGACTTTGCTGTAAGGAATTAAGATGCTTTCCATAACATTAAACAATAGCCTTTCTATGAGAAACCTCAGAAAATATTTCTCCCTGAACTTAATACAAGTAGTCCTCACTTTGCCTCCATGCAGGATTGTAAAAATGACTATTAAAGCTAGAACTGTGCAAAGCTCTCTTAATAATCAATAGAAAATGTTTTTCTATTGTTCTGTAAAATTAAAAAAATTGTCTCAAAACATTAATATTCTCTTAGACTTAGGAATAAATGTATAGGGAATTAAAAGTAGCAAAACTAATATTGATTAAGTGTACTATAATTTAAACCATAAGAAACATTGAGAATTAAAGTGTTTTATCTCTTAGTTAAAAAAAGAAAAACTTATCAAGAGTGGTTTGAACAGTGCTTGCCTTCCTCTTGCCTTATAACTTAGGATAGGGAGCAAGCACCTTTTACATGCCTTGACAAATTGTTATATATTACTTTCTAAGTTTGCATCAGCTTCCAACACATTTTCCTCTTTATGCTTTCAGTGACGTAAAATAATTTCAGAAGGTTCCATTAATGTGAAGTTTTGCCAGCATCACTTCCTCTGCATCTTTTTTAACACAACCACTTTCCTCATTTATGTCTATAAATTGGCTTTCACTAAGTTCCCCTGACTGCATATCTAGGTTTCTCAAATGATGGCAGTGCCAACATCTTCAAAATCAACTATTTCTTTTATAACTCCATATATAATTAAAATTTCAGTTCCATTGTTACGGTTTTTTGTTTATTTATTGCATTTTATCTTTGTTGGCCTATATTCTCTTTTGATTATTCATTTTGTAAAGTGTCACATGGGTTATCACTTGGAGACAAGAAGGCAATACAAGTACATGCTTTACTGTCTGTGCATGCTGTCTGAAAACGGATATGCAGTAACCAATCATCAAGAGACTGAGAAGGAAGTGTCATGTTTGGTCACTGAACATGATGTACTAGATATCTGTGGAATGAATAGCTAGCAGTGAAATTTACACTTTATACAATAACTCATAGTTAATATGCCATGGTAACTAAAATTTGGATCATGTGTTGGAGGACTAGTGTTAGCTAACTAAGCTAATAGAAACTGAAAGCCATGCATATCAGAACTATGCAAAGTGAGAACTGCCTGCATTAGGAATAGTAGTGATTTCCTAGAGTAATGAAATTGTTTTACCATATGGACCAGTGGTGTCCTAAAGAAATATAATGAATTACAATTGCAAGCCACCTATGTAATTTTAAATACTTTAGTAGCCACTCTGAAAGTGAAAAGACACAGGTAAAATTAATTTTAATAATATATTTTACTTAACACAATATATCAAAAATGTTATCATTAAATATGTAATCTCTATAAAACTTACTGAGATATTTACATTCTTTTTTTATTCTAGGTCTGAAATTCAGAGTGCATTTTATACATAGGACTTTTCAATTCGGACTAGCCACATTTCAAGTGGCTAAGTCACATGTGGTTAGTGGCTACTTTATTGGACAACATGAACACAGATACTAAATATTTAATAATTAATTATTTTTCCTCTTTCTATTGGATTTTCAAGAATGTATGTCAAACACAAGTTGCTCCCTGTAAGTGCATTTGAGTTGATGGCATGGATATTGGGAACTAGGCATGCTCTGGTTCCTGGGCCCTTGTTTAATCTAATTTATTCTTCATTCATTTTCCTACTTATTTAAACTTACATTATGTTGTTACATTTTGTATGTATTTGTAAGTCATTTGTATCCTTTTTAAAATAAAGAAGGACATAAATTAGAATGAATATATAAAATAAAGTGGGACATAAACTATAAAGTATATAAACCAAAAAATAATCTGATCTAATTTAAAATAAACATAATTAAAACCTTAAAATGTTTGCTTCTGTTGAACAGGTATGTGTACCAAAACCACACTTAAAATATCTCATCGTAAAAGTATTGCATCTTGGACTTCCCTGGCCATCCAGTGGTTAAGACTTCGCTTTCCAACGCAGGTGGTGTGGGTTCGATCCCTGGTTGGGGAGCTAAGATCCCACATGCCGTGGGGCCAAAACAAACCCCAAAAACATAAAACAGAAGCAACATTGTAACAAACTCAGTAAAGACTGGAAAAATGGTCCACATCAAAAACACCTTAAAAAAAAAAAGTATTGCATCTTACCTGGTATATTGGTGAAAAATAAAAAGGAGAAAGAAAATATATAATACACAATGTGGGAAGAAGATAATTACTCAATTTCCACTCTCATTTTTTCAGTGCAAAATTCTGGTAAATGGGATCTAATAATTAATGCTTCTGAGGATCTAATAATTAATGCTTCTGAGGAATTCACATAAACAGAGAGGACATTCTTTTTCCAGTCCCTAGCTACACAGAGAGTCTAGAAGAACAGAGATTACTTTCTGGAGTTTTAAGAGTAATAAACATGTTATTCCACCAAATCTTTAAGTTTCAGAAAGAAGTCTGAAAAAAGGGATTGTTTGCCAATAAACAATTTAAATCCTGGTAATCCTGAGCTTTCTTTTCCTTCCTGAGAAAAAGTACTGATGTGTTCTTATCTGGTACATCACTTTACGTACTCTATAAATTTCTTGACAGCATACATGATTCTAATATTTTTTTTCATTCAAATAGGAAGCTGTCTTTTTTTATACTCTTCCAACAACAAGGTATAATTTTTTTTTTGAAATCTTGAAATGTTTGATATGAATGTACCTAATTCATATCTTGAGGGTGTGTAGGTCTCAAGCTTGTCTTAGGAGTAGGTAAAGACTGTTTACAAAGGGTTAATGAAACAGTCACACAAGAAGCTATAAATGTTTTGGTTGTCTAATGTCAAACATCACAAGACCAATTGAACTATTTTAATAAAGACACGTAAGTCAACTTGTAGTTCAGGACCTTTTGTTGCAAAATGTTTGAAATTAAAATAAGAAAAAATTAGCCTAATGGGAGAATTATCAACTCATATAAGTGAACAATAATAAGGGCTTCAGGGACAACTGGTCATTGTAACCCCCAAACCACTGGATGGTCTTTGTGAGTCACTCTATCTACTCTATTCCTGTTCACCGTTTTATACCAGTTTTCGCTTAAACATTAAAATCACAGCTGCTACAAAGTCTTACCTCATGTTTATATTACAAATCTTATTTGTAAATTATGGTGTTTGTTATAAGCTGTCTGGGGACCTGAAGGATTGATGCAAGTTTCTTGTCACTGTTTCATCTATCTCGGAATCCACTAAGTGGATACTCAGGAATATCCACTCAGGAAGGATATGTTGTGGGTATTGCACAAAAACATTGTAAGCCATCAAAATATCCACATTTGCTTGGCAAAAGCTTATGGGTGAGATACACAAAAGTCCTTCTAAATCTTGGAAGAGTCCAGGAGAGAATTTCTTTGGGCAATTGGGGAGGACATTCAAAGTACTTGAGTACACTGGGAAAAAAAGAGAGCCACAGCCCATGCTCAGGACAAGGTACAAGCTTAGAAAGAACTGAGAAGACCCTAAGATCTCACTACTGGCTAATCTATAGTCTTACTGCAGAAAGAAGTGAAGGCTGAGGCAGAATCGCAAATGGCCTGGCTAAGTGTTAAAGGAGTGTCCTAGCCCAAAGTCTACTCACAAAACGTAGAAGAGGTGGTTTAGTTGTCACTGCTGCTATTATTTAAGACTCCCAGGATTCAAGGAAATCTCATTCAAAATACTGGCAAAACACAAGCTAAACATTCAGCAGTCAAGAACTGCTAACCCTGAGGAAGGGGAGAATCTGATTTGACAAGTTACCAAACTGTAATGCTTGAATGCCAGTTTTCAACAACAACAAAAAAATACAAAGCATACAAATAATAACAAAGTATGGTCAATTCAAAGGAAATAAGCAAATTGATAGAAACCATCTCTATGAAAGCCCAGACATTGGACTTACATGACAAAGACTTCAACTCAATTATCTTAAATATACAATATGCTCAAAGAGTTGAAGGAAACCATGGACAAAGAACTAAAGTCAGGAAACCAATGTGTGAACAAAATGAGAATATCAATAAATAGAATTATAAAAAGAAACCAAGTAAAATACTGCAGCTGAAAAGTATAATAATTGAAATGAGAAATTCAGTAGAGGGGTTCAGTAGCATATTTTAGTAAGCAATTAAATAACTGTATGTCAACAAATAACCTAGATAGACTGGAAAAAATCCTAGAAACACACACGTCCTCTGAGCTGACTCAAGAAGAAATAGAAACTCTCAACAAACCTATACCAAGTAAAGAGTTTGAGTCAGTAATCAAAAACCTCCCAACAAAAAAAAAACCAAACAGAACCAGATGGCTTCACTGGTGAATTCTGACAAATTATTAAAGAATAATGAACACTAATGCTTTTCAAACTCTTCCAAAAAACAGAAGAGCAGGGAATACTCCCTAATTCATTCTATGCGGCCAGCATTACTCTGATACCAAAGTCAGACAATGACACTATTCTAAGAGAAAACTACAGACCAATATCCCTTATGAATATAGATGCAAAAATCCTCAACAAAATACTAGAAAGCCAAATCCAACAGCATATTAAAAGATAAACACCAAAATAACAGAGCCACTATATGTGGTTCTGGTCCCCAAATAAATAAAAATTTGAACATTTCCTGTAAGCCTGAACTATACTAGTCAGGCCACTTCATTCTCAACTTTTTCAGTACTGATGATTGAAGATAAATCACAACGTTCATAGATACAATATACTAACAACAAAAAAATTCAGTTCTTCCACTGTGAACAGATTAACATAGAGTTGGCACGCTTTGTAATAGTGTTTTTTCCTCCTTTACGTATTTATGTTTGTACTTAGTGATTCTTCTAGAATCTGACATACCTGTACTCTTTGCAAATAAGCTTTTTGTTTTTTGTCAAAAGCTATTATGGTAATCAGTTGTAAGGAAGCATACCAGGTGTATATTCACACTATCTTAAATCTGGAGTCTCATTTCATTTTCTCAGAGTCTATGGAAAATAGAGAGCTACATAAATACTTTTCATTTTACAGATGGAAAAGAAATTGAAGAACTTGTAGAAGGGCCTGAGGTATCTTTGTGCTGGATACATAAATCCTACTTCTAGTTTGTTGATTAAACGACACTGGGATTATATGTCAAATTGATGGGTGCCTGCAACTGTAAACGTGTTAAAGAGACATACTTTACTTTTTATTACTTTATACTTCAGGGCTCTGGGTCATACCTTGTCCAAATGAAGACTGCAATTCTTATCACCTGTACAGACTCATTCAATATTTTCAGCCTGTATCTAAAAGAATATGACGACAACACACATGTGGTCAGAATTTACCTTGTGCCTATATGCTTTAAATGTAGCCAATAAGAATGCAGTTCACACAAGTAAATATGCTCTATTGGAAATAAACACCTTATTACAGTGAATATGATCGTCCTTTAGAATTGTTATCTTTACTCTGCCTTCCACTCTCCTTAATGATTCTTCCAAGTGCTTACACTGAGGAGGAGAGAGTGAGTATCCTCTGAGAAGAAAATGTTCATCTCTCCTGTGGCAATTCAAGCAAAATTAAGTTGCTCCATGTAAGCTCTGGCTTATTTCACACTTGGTATATATCACTGAGGTAGCAGAGCACAGTGGCTACAAGCTGAACTCGAGTTGCCACAACCTGGATTCACATTCTAGCTCTGCTACTTACCAGTCTTTCTTAAAAAAATTATTTATTTATTTATTTTTGGCTGCACTGGGTCTTTATTACTGCACGTGGGCTTTCTCTAGTGGTGGTGAGCGGGGGCTACTCTTGTTGTAGTGCGCGGGCTTCTCATTGCGGTGGCTTCTCTTGTTGTGGAGCACAGGCTCTAGGCGTGCACGCTTCAGTAGTTGTGGCTCGTGGGCTCTAGAGCGCAGGCTCAGTAGTTGTGGTGCACGGGCTTAGTTGCTCTGCAGCATGTGGGATTTTACCGGAGCAGGGCTCAAACCTCAGTCCCCTGCTTTGGCAGGCAGATTCTTAACCACTGTGCCACCAGGGAAGCCCTACTTACCGGTCTCTATAGTATAAATTTTACTTAAAATACCCTATAAAATTATAATGTTATTACCTTTCTTATGGCATTAATTTGAAAATTAAATGAGTGAATCATATAGCATGTGCTGTAAGTATAATTAATTAAAATTAAGTAAAATTAATTTTCTGTCTCATTCTTGATTATGACAGTTTGAGGCCAAAGATTCCATCTGATTCATATAAATGGGCACATATTAAGGTGCTTACTTGTTGTTTTTATAAAATTTAATTGAATGATGTGGTCCAGAACCAGATACCTTTCAGACATTTAGGATAGACAGATTCTGGGTCATAGGGATGATAGGGACAGACTAAAGGGACAATGTAGGTGATTAAATAGTTAAACCCACTGGGGGATTGTAAGTAGAAAAAATATGGGAGACCCCTGTAAGTTAATGATTACTCAAGAAAGCAGGTTTACTTAACCACAAAACCAAACAGTCTTGCCTAGCAACAAAACCATGCGACAGAAGCATGAGACATGCCCCAAAACAATAAAACAATGGTGGCATGGGACCCACATCCTGCCCAGTGAGCTCAGTAATTAATGATCCCTAGGACATGCTCTCTGCACACATAAGAAACAATAATTTATGGAAAGGTGCTCATTGTACAGAGAACTGAAATAATTCTTACAGTCCTGGCTTGACCATGTCAGGACAAAAAAACTCCCCTGCCCATAGGATGATGTTAAACTCAATGTGTCACTGAAATGGTGACAGAAATACATCTACACCATATTTAAAGAAAGATCATATGCCATGGGGGCATGGTCTCTTAAGGAATTTTATTTCTTTTTTTTTTTTTTCTGCGGTACGTGGGCCTCTCACTGTTGTGGCCTCTCCCGTTGGGGAGCACAGGCTCCAGACGCGCAGGCTCAGCGGCCATGGCTCACGGGCCCAGCCGCTCCGCGGCATGTGGGATCTTCCCGGACCGGGGCACGAACCCGTGTCCCCTGCATCGGCAGGCGGACTCTCAACCACTGCGCCACCAGGGAAGCCCAGGAATTTTATTTCTTAATCTGCTTCATTTGATAGTATGTGTGCATGTATATTGCATAAAGCATCATTACTCTATATGTCTTACCCCTGTGGCTACAGATAAAAGAACTAATTCATTTATTGCATTGGGGAACTATAAACATTTTAAAAGCATGCTTGGCATTATGAAAAGAATGACTATACTACTTGTTAGATTTAGACAAACTGTATAGAAAAATATGCACATGTTCATCTGTGTAATAGATAACTTATCCCCATCATGAGGGGAGATATAGCTAGATAAGAATAAAAAATTAATGTTACGATCTAGATAATTCAGGCCAAAATACTACTTTGGCCTCAAGTATCCAAATAAAAAATGCTCTACATATTTTAATCACATGGATAATTTTTGAATCTCTCCATTGTGCTCAGAATAAATATTTTAAAAAACATTAAGGAAAATCATGCTTTTGCATCTTCTTAAAAATCTATTGGGAAAATTATTTTGAAATCTAGATAAAGTATTTGTAAATAATTAAAGGCTATTATTTCCAATGCATTGAAAAGGCAATAGACCTTCAATGACTGAATTGTATATCTCACATCTAAAAAAGTGAACTTGAAAAATGAAATAAAAAATGTATTCTTAACTGGATAACTAATGCATATGGAATGCACATTTCTCTTCAAATGAAAAGTAACTGATGAAATCCTTTGTTGAATAGTTGACATGCAGTTAAGATTTGCTGAGATCTTTGATCAATGAGTAATAGTATTTCCCAGCTATCTGAGGAGAACTACTGACTGGCTCAACTGTATATGAATTTAAAAGATCACTAGATTTATAATCACTATGAAGACAAAAACAAAACAAATTTAAAAACTCTATACATTATCAAAGCTACTTCTGAGTCTTCAGTAATATTGAAGATTTACTTTGCATTTGATTTTTTTTAAGTAGCAAACTAATAGAATGATAGTGCTGCTACTTTTTAGATTCTCTAATTGTATCTTTTATTTCTCCTACCAAGAAGCCGAGTACTTACACGCTATTCACTGTATAACACTTTTGTAGAGACAACACGATTAGTAGGTAACTATTAGCAAGTAAATTTTATTTGCAAAGCTGAAAATTATGAAGTACTATATAATGTTCTTGAGGTCATTAGTATAAATAAGTAGCTTACCATATATCAAGAACTCATGGATCTTTTTAAGAGTCTGGAAATATTTTGCTTTAGGAAATAACAATGTCTACATCTGGTGTCTGTCTCATCAAAATGTATTTACTGGAAGAATACTTTTCCTTGCATTAGCAAAATGGACTGTTCTAAAGCAGTTTGAAAACGGACGGTTCTTGTTTTAAAATAATTTTTGGCAGGAAGAACATTTGACACTTCTTTACAAATTAAAGAGTTTTTAAATGAGCAATATGTTTTATTTTTAACTAAATCAATTACCAATTGTGAAGATTACAAAATACTATTGATTGAAATATGTAATTTAAACTGATTATAAGTTACATACTGCTTAGACTTGTAGATTCTAATATTTTACTCTTAAATAATAACTTGTGACCAGATATTTCTTGGATAAATATATGCTTTTCTATTTTTCTGAATTGTTGAGCCAAGAGAACCATGAATTTAAACTCAAAGAAAGCTCTTTATGAGAATTTTTAATTCAATTTTTTGACTAGGTGTAAGTACTTTAAAGACTACACTATTTAATTTTTTCCTTCTAGCTTTATTGCAATATAATTGACATATAGCTCTGTATAAGTTTAAGATATACAGTATCATGATGTGAGTTACATACATCATGAAATGATCACCACATAAGTTTAGTGAACATCCACGATCTCATACAGATACGAAGAAAAAGAAGAAAAAGAAAAAAAGTGTTTTCCTTGTGATGAGAACTCCCAGGAGACATTCTCTTAACAACTTTCATATATATATAGCAGTGTTAATTATATTTATCATGTTGTGTATTACATCCCTAGTATTTATTTATCTTCTAACTGGAAGTTTGCATCTGTTGACTACCTTCATTCAGTTCCACCTCCCCCACCCACCACTTCTGGTAACCACAAAACTGGTCTCTCTTTCCATGAGTTAGTTTGTTTGTTTGTTTATGAATTATAATTGACCTACAATTCTATGTTAGTCCTTGGTGTACAACACTGTGAATCAATACTTCTATACACATTAAAATGATCAATCACTGTAGAAATCAAAGAGGAAATTTAAAAAATACCTAGAAAAAAATGACAATGAAAACATGATGACCCAAAACCTATGGGATGCAGCAAAAGCAGTTCTAAGAGGGAAGTTTATAGCAATACGATCCTACCTCAAGAAATAAGAAAAATCTCAAATAAACAACCTAACCTTACACTTAAAGCAATTAGAGAAAGAAGAACAAAAAAACCCCAAAGTTAGCAGAAGGAAAGAAATCATAAAGATCAGATCAGAAATAAATGAAAAAGAAATGAAGGAAACAAAAGCAAAGATCAATAAAACTAAAAGCTGGTTCTTGGGGCTTCCCTGGTAGCACAGTAGTTAAGAATCCACCTGCCAATGCAGGGGACATGGGTTTGAGTCCTGGTTTGGGAAGATCCCACATGCCACGGAGCAACTAAGCCTGTGCACCACAACTACTGAGCCGGCGCTCTAGAGCTCACAAGCCACAAAGACTGAGCCCATGTGCCCCAACTACTGAAGCCTGCATGCCTAGAGCACATGCTCGGCAACAAGATAAGACACCGCAATGAGAAGCCCGCACACCACAATGAAGAGTAGCCCCCGCTCGCTGCAACTAGAGAAAGCCTGCACGCAGCAATGAAAACACAATGCAGCCAAAAATAAACAAATAAATAAAATTAAAAAAAAATTCAAGCCATAATTACAATTTAATATAAAAAATAAATAAAATAGAAGCTGGTTCTTTGAGAAGATAAACAAAATTGATAAACCATTAGCCAGACTCATCAAGAAAAAAAGGGAGAAGACTCAAATCAACAGAATTAGAAATGAAAAAGGAGAAGTAACAACTGACACTCCAGAAATACAAAGGATCATGAGAGACTATTACAACTAAATATATGCCAATAAAATGGACATCCTGGAAGAAATGGACAAATTCTTAGGAAAGTACAACCTTCCAAGACTGAACCAGGAAGAAATAGAACATATGAACAGACCAATCACAAGTAATGAAATTGTAACTGTGACTAAAAATCTTCCAAAAAACAAAAGCCCAGGACCAGATGGCTTCACCAGGTGAATAGTATCAAACATTTAGAGAAGAGCTAACACCTATCCTTCTCAAACTATTCCAAAAAACTGTAAAGGAAGGAACACTCCCAAACTCATTCTATGAGGCCACCATCACACTGATACCAAAACCAGACAAAGATGTCACAAAAAAAGAAAACTACAGGCCAATATCACAGATGAACACAGATGCAAAAATTCTCAACAAAATACTAGCAAACTGAATTCAACAGCACATTAAAAGGATCATACACCATGATCAAGTGGGGTTTATCCCAGGAATGCAAGGATTTTTCAATATATGCAAATCTATAAATGTGATACACCATACCAACAAATTGAAGAATAAAAAACATATGATCATCTCAATAGATGGAGAAAAAGCTTTTGGAAAAATTCAACATCCATTTATGATAAAAACTCTCCAGAAAGTGTGCATAGAGGGAACCTACCTCAACATAATAAAGGCCATATATGACAAACCCACAACAAACATCGTCCTCAATGGTGAAAAACTGAAAACATTTCCACTAAGATCAGGAACAAGACAAGGGTGCCCACTCTCACTGCTATTATTCAACAGAGTTTTGGAAGTTTTAGCATGGCAGTCAGAGAAGAAAAAGAAATAAAAGGAATCCAAATCGGAAAAGAAGAAGTAAAACTGTCACTGTTTGCAGATGACATGATACTATACATAGAGATCCTAAAGATGCTACCAGAAAACTACTAGAGCTAATCAATGAATTTCGTAAAGTAGCAGGATACAAAATTAATGCACAGAAATCTCTTGAATTCCTATACACTAATGATGAAAAATCTGAAAGATAAATTAAGGAAACACTCCCAGTTACCACTGCAACAAAAAGAATAAAATACCTAGGAATAAACCTACCTAAGGAGACAAAAGACCTGTATGCAGAAAACTATAAGACACTGAGCAAAGAAATTAAAGACAATACAAACAAATGGAGAGATATACCATGCTCCTGGATTGGAAGAATCTAAATTGTGAAAATGATTATATTACTATTACCCAAAGCAATCTACAGGTTCAGTGCAATCCCTATCAAACTACCAATGACATTTTCACGGAACTAGAACAAAAAATTTTACAATTTGTATGGAAACACAGAAGATCCTGAATTGCCAAAGGCATCTTGAGAAAGAAAAACGGAGCTGGAGGAATCAGGCTCCCTGACTTCAGACTATACTATAAAGCTACAGTAATCAAGACAGTATGGTACTGGCACAAAAAAAAAGAAATACAGATCAATGGAACAGGATAGAAAGCCCAGAGATAAACCCACGCACATATGGTCACCTTATCTTTGATAAAGGAGGCAAAAATATATGATGGAGAAAAGACAGCCTCTTCAATAAGTGGTGCAGGGAAAACTGGCCAGCTACATGGACAAGAATGAAATTAGGACACTTCCTAACACTGTACACAAAAATACACTCAAAATGGATTAAAGACATCAATCTAAGGCCAGACACTGTAAAACTCTTAGAGGAAAACATAGGCAGAATACTCTATGACATAAATCACCGCAAGATACTTTCTGACCCACCTCCTTGAGAAATGGAAATAAACACAAAAATAAACAAATGGGACCTAATGAAACTTCAAAGCTTTTACACAGCAAGGGACACCATAAACAAGACAAAAAGACAACTCTCAGAATGGGAGAAAATATTTGCAAATGAAGCAACTGACAAAGGATTAATATCCAACATATATAAGCAGCTCATGCAGCTCAACATGAAAAAAACAAACAACCCAATCCAAAAATGGATGGAAGACCTAAATAGACATTTCTCCAAAGAAGATATACAGACTGCCAACAAACACATGAAAGGATGCTCAACATCACTAATTATTAGAGAAATGCAAATCAAAACCACAATGAGGTATCACCTCACATCGGTCAGGATGGCCATCATCAAAATATCTACAAACAATAAATGCTGAGAGGGTGTGGAGAAAAGGAAACCCTCTTGCACTGTTGGTGGGAATGTAAATTGATACAGCCACTATGGAGAACAGTATGGAGGTTCCTTAAAAAATTAAAAACAGAACTACCATATGACCCAGCAATCCCACTACTGGTCATATACCCTAAGAAAACCATAATTCAAAAAGTCATGTACCACATTGTTCACTGCAGCACTATTTACAATAGCCAGGATATGGAAGCAATCTAAGTGCCCATCAACAGAGGAATGGATCAAGAAGATGTGGCACGTATATACAATGGAATATTACTCAGCTTATAATTGTTGCAGGAGTCCGAGAAGACAGAAATTACGCACAAAAAGAGCAAGTGCAAAGCCGTACTTAAACATATATTCATTTTGTGGAGGCCTAGGTCTTAACTGACATAACTGAAGAAACCTCAGATTGTGTAAACAATAACAGGCCAATTTCTGTAGAGAAATAAAATGCACACAAGAATACATTTAGAAGGCAATAAAGGGTTTTATCTGGTTTCAACTTTATTTTACTAGACATATTTCTGCCTATCAAGTGCAACGTATCTGGGAAAAATAAGTCATTTTCTTACCTATTGTACAACCCTGTATAATACAATTCATAACATGCTTGGCAAATGAGGTTATCAAGGCTTTTGAACATTTCATGTTCTGTTCCCTTAATAGACACTCAATAAATAGCTGTTCAATTGAGTTGAACTGAATTGTTCCAGTAAATGGAGTTCTCTTAGTTATTCCTTTTATAGTTTTTTTTTTGCAGATCATTACAAAAATCTTCTAAGAGAAACATTGATCATTAGTCTATTCCAAAGTTGGTTCAGAAAAGTTTTCTATACTTGTCATTTAAAACTTAGATGATGTTGAGAGTAAATGAATCCACAAATATCACTGCAAGTAGTAGTCTTATTTCTGGTTGCTTACTGTCTTGTCTTCAAATATCTAGTCACTCCAGAATACTCTTTCCAATCCATTATATAATTTATTACATTTATATTATATGCTATATTATATTATAATATATATGTTATCATATAATACTTAAATCTATGTCTCTCTAGATAAATTTAGTAAGCTCCATTTAAACTGGATCCCTATTAAAACCAAGGATACGTAAGGTGCTGAGTTTATTGATCCTCCAAAAAGTCAATGATGTAGTGGTTTCATACTAGAAAGAAGATGAAGTAAGTTGGAAACATACTCTTTGGAATTATAGCCAAGGAATACAATAACCCTATCACCTTGACTGTGCCAATTTGTGTTGTTCATAGTGCCTCTGATATATTCAAAATTAAACTTTATTAGTGCTTCCCAATTTTTTTCTTGCCATGGCACACAGAAAGTGATAATATTCTTATGGTAAACTGATGCAAACTGAAGGGAATTTGGAGGCTTCTATAGGGGCCCCAGTGGGGGAAAAATAGTATATTTTCTTACACACACACACACACATACACACACACTCACAAACACATGCATACACACATTTAACATGCGTGAAGTGAGATTAAATTTGGCTGCTGCCAAGATCTGTACCTGCCAGGAGCTCCCCCTGCCTCACTGTCACCTCCCCCATCAGCCTTAGCTTGGCTTGCCCACAATGTTACCTGGGTTCTTGGATTGCTATTCCAGCATCTCATCAGGCCCCTTATACTCACTGGGCAGTTGAGCCCTATGTAGTTGCAGCTATATTAGATGTTCAGATGGGAGAGCTTCTCTTTCACCTCACTAATAGTACAGGAGGGCAGCAAATTCGTTCATTCTCTTTGTACCTGTTGTTGACCATGGGTTTTGTTTTTAGACTTCTCTGATCAGACTGTCTTTGAAAGAAATTTAAAGTTATTTACAGACAGAGATATAAGACAAGGCATCTCTAGGCACCTAAGCTCGACCTTGTCTCTATGGGAACAGAGGGGATCAATGTCTTGTCACATACCTGCAACCCCTTCCTGGTACCCCCATAAGGAAGATCTGAATTATTCAGTGGCAGAAATTACATTGCATCCTGAATAAACTATTTTTCTGGACTCCAAATATTATAATAGTGAGGAAAACCTTGTGGGTAATCCAGACATATGATGCTTGTAAGATATCATCAAACCACTGTAATTCAATTAAATACAACTATTATAGTAGGGTAGCAAAGTTAACAAATTATATAAAGTTTAGTTACTTAGAGTCATATATACCCTGATCCATCCAGATGTTCAAAAAAACCAAGTCACATGAAGAAACACAACACAGCATAACAAACCAAACGAAATGCACTATTAAGCAATGTCAAATTTACTAATGACCGAAGTGTATATCCCATACCATGAATCAATGTGATATCACTTTTGGCCAATGGTCTCAAAGGTGTTTTTTAGCTTTTGTTGCACATTGCAATCATTTATGTAGACTTTTAAAAATACTAATTTCAGGGACTCACCCCAGAAATTATAACTGAATTGGGAATATGTATAAAGTTTCCCATGTGATGCTAACAGGTAACAATGTTTGAGAACCACTGCCTTTGACTTTTCTGTTCTCCTCTCTTTCTGTCTCTACCAGGAAACAACTGGATAGTCTCATATCTCTTTTTTCCTGCAATGTTTCAGCCACTGTGGCTTCAGGATACCTTCTTCATGTTCAGTGACATGCTTCGTAACTGTGCAGTATGGTGGCTTCTATTTTTCTCAATATCTTAAGTACTGGCAGACATATAATTCCTCCAGGCCAAGTAGTTTGTTAGGGTGCTGCAGGGTACTACATCCTACCAAAGGAAGGCCCCTGTCCCAATCCACATACCTTGCCCTGGATAAGAAAATATTTGTTGAATTATTGACATATCCAACAAAATTAGTTTGCACCAATGAGCTTTTATTCTTTCTGTTTCCTTAACTTGGCCTGTAGTACCAGACTGGCCACTGTGCTCCTGAGGTACTGGCAACAGTAAGACACCATTTATTCCATACTAATTTAGGTGCTCTTTTCTTTTTCTTCAAGCATATATGCATAAATCTCTGAGAATATATGTGAAAAAAAAGAGAAGACTGGAAATGATCTCAGGGTAGAACAGAGTTTTTTATATACAACTGCTAAATGGTTCTGTAATAAACAGACCAGATCTATAACAGAAATACTGTTACCACACTTTCAAGACATCAGTTGTAGAAACCAAGCATTTAAAGTCTGACTTTCCCCAACATTTCACAATTCAATTGCCAGATGGAAGGAAGGAAGGAAGGATGGGCGGAAGGGAAGGAGGGAAGAAGGAAGGAAGGGGGGAAGGAAGGAAGGAAAGAGAAAAGAAAGGAAAAGAAAAAGAAAGAAAAATTTTACAGATTTTAAAGTATCCAAAAGGATATGATACCTGGATTACATGGACTTATTAAACCATGTCCTGTTAAACAATGAGAGTATAGTTCTTGGTAATTCAAGTCAAATAAATAATGTGCATGAAAGTCAGCAACTGAATTTTTCTAGATTATGGTAAATCTACACCAGTAAAGTGCTTTGTATCGCCATGGAAACCATGCTCAAGCTCTCAAAATTATTTTCACTCATTTTTTTTTTACAGTTTTTAAGAACACTTATACTAGTTGAAAAATGGAGAAATGAATCTGTCTGTAGAGTGGAAGAAATAATAACAAATGCAGTGCTCTATACATATACATGTATTACATATTACAGCTGTGAAATGCATTCCAACGATGAAATCATGAAAAAATAAATAGGGACACCAATGATCTACTTCTAAGGTTTATATGATCTCACTTTTTTATGTAGAATAATAGTTTCAGAGCACAGCAACTGATTTAAGAAAATTAAATTATTGCCCTGGAAAGAACTATGTCTTCTGAATAACATTTTATAACACTCTATTTTTTGTTTTATGATTTGGGAGAAATATTATGATACAAAAAACTATTATGTGGGGCTTAAATGACTGACCAGTTATTTTATTTTATAAAGTGTATAGTTCTCTATGCTTTAGACAGATTTTGTACTCCTCAAATTAGTAAATAGCTATTTTTCACGAGGTAAACAGCATGATCTGCAAACATATAGTTGGAGAGGGATTCTTTACCTGTTGCACTTTTGCACCTGTTTATTTTTATTGCCAATATTTTTTGAACCTTTGACTTATTGAAGATGCTACATTTGTAACAATATTAATTTTTGTGCTCTATCCTATAAGTTAAATTGAAAAGTAGAGGAAACAAATTTAATTATAATGAATTATTTCTAATATTGTAACTGTTGTCTGGCATGTATAACTCTTACAATTAGAATTCAAATAGCCCCAGATGTTTGCCTTGAATAAAATGTCTGAATTCTTCTGATGTAGTCATATATCTGTGCAATAAAGTTGATACTTACGTAGAATTACTCCTCATTGGATAAAAATTAACCTGTTCAATAACAATTGAATGGCATAAACCTTTCTGGAGCCATTGAGAATTGTATCTCCATTTTTTAAGGAAGAAAAGACAAAATGCCACTCTGAAAAGTAATTGTTTGAAATGTACTGTAGAAAAAAAAAAAACATGTTCAATGTATTCCATGCCATTGCTTCTATGTATGCAGGTATTTACTCTTTCTAAGCTGTCATTGTTACTTCTGTAGTTCCCTGTCATATATAATGAAGACATTGTTTATTTTTCTGATACTGACATCCTACCTGGGAAATATTACAGTATGAAACTGTAACTTGGATCTGTAGAGACAGCTAATTAAAAATCATTGGAAATACTCTAGTTTCCCTGAGAATGTCCACATTTGTTTGGACAAGGAAGACAATTAGGGGATCTGTGTCTCCCATGGGAAGCTAAATACTTACTAAGACTCTATAAAGCAGCAGTTTCAGGACAGGACGCTAGAGAGCTGATATGCTGTCCAACTTGCAAAATCTGTCTGAACCTCTATTTCCTTCTTCCCAGAATTAGAGATTTTGATTAGGTAATCGTTGAGATCCCTTTCATCCATATTATTCTTTATGATAAAAAAAAGGGCTTCAGTCCTAAATTGCTTCAGATAATGTTGTCCTATGTCTATATCCCTTCTGGAAGTCTAAGGCACATTGACAGACGTCTTTTTTTTTTTTTTTCCACATCTTTATTGGAGTATAATTGCTTTAAAATGGTGTGTAAGTTTCTGCTTTATAACAAAGTGAATCAGTTATACATATACATATGTTCCCATATCTCTTCCCTCTTGCGTCTCCCTCCCTCCCACCCTCCCTATCCCACCCCTCCAGGCGGTCACAAAGCACCGAGCTGATCTCCCTGTGCTATGCGGCTGCTTCCCACTAGCTATCTACCTTACGTTTGGTAGTGTATATATGTCCATGCCTCTCTCTCGCTTTGTCACAGCTTACCCTTCCCCCTCCCCATTACAATAGCCCGGAGATGGAAACAACGTAAGTGTCCATCATCGGATGAATGGATAAAGAAGATGTGGCACATATATACAATGGAATATTACTCAGCCATAAAAAGAAACAAAATTGAGCTATTTGTAATGAGGTGGATAGACCTAGAGTCTGTCATACAGAGTGAAGTAAGTCAGAAAGAGAAAGACAAATACCATATGCTAACACATATATACGGAATCTAAGAAAAATAAATGTCATGAAGAACCTAGGGGTAAGACAGGAATAAAGACACAGACCTACTAAAGAATGACAGATGTCTTTTATCACAATGTTGAATCTTGAAGAAAATCGCATAGTAATTTCTACTGTCAACATTTTAAGTTCATTTGATATGGGTTGATTATAGAAATTCAGAAGGGCAAAATGTCTGAATAGAAAGAATCCTAGACAGAAAACAGAAGTTAATTATAATCTGGTTAAAAAGGCCAAAATACTTTGCCAAGTCTCATTTGAAAAGAACAAAACAGAAAACAGAATAGGGTCCCAGAATTTACCAGTTTGAAAGAAGGAAGACACTTGTCTTAAAGAGTTGAATTATAAAGGATACTTTTTATATCTAAGAAAACAGTTACAGTTATAAATTCCATAAATATCCACACAGGAAGGGTTTTAGGAGAGAAGATGCCTCAAATGGTGATAAAGAGAATAAGAGAGTCAATGACAGATTTTAATCATATTTTACTAATCTAGTTTCTTTGTGCCGGGTAGTATTTTTCCAATAATATTATAAAAATAAAGCCAGACATTAGAGATTTAGTTTTTAAAAATCTTATAGAGTCATCTAATTATGTATAAAATATGAATAAATGTAACTAACTCAATAAAAACATGTTTTCAAAGACATTTTTCCCTCTATCTCATGCTAGTGAGTATACTGTAAGTTTAAGTTGGCATGAACATATTGATAAAAAAATAGGAAGTTTGTACCTTTCACACTTCTGTTTTTTTTCAAAAATTTCTCTGCCTGAACAGAAAGGGATACAGTTGAGAACAGAAGGAGTAATTAAATAATTCCTGTCCAGATCTGCTGGTCAAAATCATTAGACATTAATTTCTCATTAAAAAGGATTTTTAATTGCAAATTAACATGGTTTTGGTGTGTTAAAATCTATTGTCAGCAATTAATACCGTATTTCCTTTTGTGTACTGATTTTTCTCCATCTGCATTCTGAATAATGCAGCTCAAAATAAGCAACTTATGCAATAAATATAAAATTATCTAACTTACTAAAACATGCTAAATTTACATGGCCAAGTTTTTCTATTAACAAAACAACAAGAACCAAACATTTTCAATGAAAACTCTCAAACTCTCAAACGTATTTTAATATGTCCTAGACTGGATAAGAGCTTGAGAGAAACAAATTAAAGCAGTTGGCCTATGGTTCATTTGTCTCTTTATAACTGGTGGGTGCTCCAAATTTTCAAGACAATTAATCATATGGAAATGTTAAAAGGTAAAGTAGTAAAATATAGTCTCTGACTCTGAATTATAGTATTAGAAAATCTTCTGACCTAATATCAAAGTGTTAAAATAGTTAAGAACATTTTCATTGGGTTAATCTATATTATTGAATTAAGACTTAAAAGCAAACTAAATGCCCAGTAAATGAAAGCCATTGCCAGAAAAAAAAAAAATTCATGTATTTAGAATTTATCTTATTATTTTTGGAAAAAATTTCCATGAAAGGATTAAAAAGGAAAAATAGTCATGGCAAGGCAACTACTTTTATAATTCCCTTCTCCATGAAATTAGCTAAAGTGTTATTTTCTACCCATCTCATTCCAATGCTTTTCCCTCATCCTCTATCTTTCACCCCCACTGCCCACCTCTCATCACTCCTCCTCTGAATATGTAACCAGACTAAGTCCTTGCTGGAAGACTTGTCCCATAAGAGACTTATCGTGTATAATTACTAGACTCAAAAATATTGAATTCTTGGACTTCCCTGGTGGTGCAGTGGTTAAGAATCTGCCTGTCAATGCAGGGAACACGGGTTCTAACCCTTGTCCGGGAAGATCCCACATGCCGTGGAGCAACTAAGTCTGTGCACTACAACTACTGCGCCTGCGCTCTAGAGCCTGTGAGCCACAGCTACTGAGCCTGAGCGCCACAACTACTGAAGCCTGAATGCCCTAGAGACCACATGCTGCAACTACTGAAGCCCGTGTGCCTAGAGCCCGTGCTCTGCAACAAGGGAAGCCACCGCAATGAGAAGCCCTCACACCGCAAAAAGAGTAGCCCCTGCTCGCCACAACTAGAGGAAGCCTGCACACAGCAATGAAGACCCAACAAAGTCAAATAATAATAATAATAATAAATAAATAGTTTAAAAAAATGCAGGAGAAACACTCATTGGGACAGTAGTCCATATTGAAAAAAAATATATTGAATTCTTCATTTAAGAAATCCATATTCCAGAAACATTTTTCCTGTGAATTCTTAACATACTTTGAAGAAGTTCCTTTTTAGATCAGATGAGTGAAATTTTAGGAAAAAAATAAGTGGAAGAATAAATGATACACATTTTTTCAATTCATTAAAATATGTTCCTGAGTATGACATGATTGGAATTTTTGCTACAAAGTTTATTCCTCTACAAACTAGTAAGCAGTTTTAAGTTCTCTTAATACCTGCTGAGAAGCAGTATTTCTCTGTGATTTCTCAGCCAACCATGGCATACTTCAGAAAAAAAAAAAATAGGCCTCTCAAATTTTTCTAGTTAGAGGTTTAAAATATTCCCTTAACTAGAAGTTGAACTAACTACTGTGAAATAAGAAAAAGGCAAAAAGGATATGGAAAATTTCTTCTCTGGAGTTGTTATAAAGATTTGAATATCTGCTTCTTTCTCTTTTCCAGAAACTGTTCTGAGGATACCAGGGTACTTGGAAATTTACATCTTTCTGGACTAGTACTGCTTTCAGAGTAGAAAGATGGTGGTCTCACTAACTGCTATCTCTTACAACAAACTGACTCAGAGACTGTCCAAGGCAAAGCAGTCTTTGGATAATTCCTGTTTTATACCCACATGTACAAATATCAGGTATCCTTCTGCCATTTCTGGAACTTCCATTAATTACTCCAAAGCAACCTATCTATAAATCAGGATTTTAGCATATTCCATGATCTTTTTATGTGTCCAGTGGAATTTAATTTGAAATTTACTTGCTTTTTGACCAATCTATCCAGGCACTATTCTTGCTTTTAATCTTTTAAATTATATTTTCATAATAATTCTTATAATTACTCTGGAAACCTTTAAATTTCAAAGTAAGTTTTACCACTAAAAATTTACCCAGAATTCTACTACATAAGCATATTTTATTTAATCCCAAACTTGTGAGACTATTTGTAAATAGTCAAATCAAGCATAATCAAAATACTATTTGAGGGCTTCCCTGGTGGCGCAGTGGTTGAGAGTCCGCCTGCTGATGCAGGGGACACGGGTTCGTGCCCCGGTCCGGGAAGATCCCACATGCCGCGGAGCGGCTGGGCCCGTGAGCCATGGCCGCTGAGCCTGCACGTCCGGAGCCTGTGCTTCGCACTGGGAGAGGCCAAAACAGTGAGAGGCCCGCGTACCGCCAAAAAAAAAAAAAAAAAAAACCTATTTGAAAAACTATCATCCATCATTGAATAGTGTTAGTAAGCTAACTGTTCTTTTTTAGTTTATTCTACTTTTTAACTTAAATTTATTTAATCAAATTTATTTAAATACTTTAATTTTATTAAAATTCTAACTTACCATTGCTGATATGAAGAAAAATCCTATAATTGTGTGTTAATTTTGTATCAGCTAATTTAGTAAGCTCTCTTGGAAACGATCTGAGTTTCTCAGTTGATCTTGTAGATTTTCCAGGCAGATGATCATACAATGTGTTTGCCTATAGAAATGACCTATTCTTTTAACTAGTGATGTACTTACTCTGATCCTGATATTAATGAGAATGCTTCTATATAGTCTATTTAATATTTGGTTGTTATTATTCTAGATAAATATGATTTATCATTTTAATAAGCTTATTTTACTAAGAACAGATGAATCTGTAAATACTTTTTAAACATCTAAATAGATGTGAAAGTTTTACTTTGTTTTTTTATATCTTAAGACTACTTGATATAGATGCAATTACTATGTTGCACCATTTTTATTTTTTAATATAAAGCAGAATTTGGGTTACATTTTATTTAGGATTTCTGCACCTGTCTTTGTGAGATTGATCTCTGTTGTTGTACTGTTTTTATTCTTGCTATTAATTCTTTTGGTTTTTACTATTAATGCTGTGAAATAATTTTTAAAAGAACTGGAAAGTTTTCCATCATTTTATATTGGTAACATCTTTAAAAATAGAAATATTTAAAGTGTGTGTGTGTAGAGGGGTGAATACCAGAAGTTCCTTACCCAACATTTAAAACTACATATGTCTCATAATACTGTGAATTACTGAATACATCAAGAGATAGCAGTAGTAAGAATGTATTGCAAATGTAAATTTTGTGGAGTTATAAAAATAATTCAGATAAATAATGGGAAAAAACTCACCATATTACTGTCTGGATCCACTGTCTTTTGTTAGGAATAAGGGATGATTGTCTTTTACATTATTATGCAATGACTATAACTCTGTTACATTTTATACTTCTTTTTTTTTTTTTTTGCGGTACGCGGGCCTCTCACTGCCATGGCCTCTCCTGTTGCGGAGCACAGACTCTGGACACACAGGCTCAGAGGCCGCGGCTCACAGGCCCAGCCGCTCTGCGGCATGTGGGATCTTCCCGGACCGGGGCACAAACCCGTGTCCCCTGCATCGGCAGGCGGACTCTCAACCACTGAGCCACGAGGGAAGCCCCTATACTGCATTTTTTAGTTATATTTGTTTTAATAAATGTATTTGAGCTTATACTTCTAAATGTTTTAATTATTTTTCTTATATTTTAAAAATTTTTATCAAAATATATACACTTCATTAAATGGCATGCCATTACCACATACCTTAATAACTACTATATCTGTACTACATTATCTTTTCTATTATTATTTTTCAATTTGTGTTTTTATGTATTAAACTATTTATATCTTTCCTATTACTTCACCCTCCAAATAACCAGATTTTGTATTCATTCATATTACGGGCTGAACTCTGTCCTCCAAAAAAGCGTTTGGTTTCAAATTTGCAAATGTTCACATATCATTTATTTGTAAACTTCAGAATATTATTTGGTTTGTTCCTTAGAAGTCCTCTCCAAGGTTGATAGTGAGGCTTGTGAAAACAATTCTAAGCCAACCAGTTGTATCCAAATTTAAAAAACAACAACAATTACAACATCAAGTAAGGAACTTATTTATTTTTAGGAAGATTGGCTGAAATTTTTTTTTTTTTTTTTACTTTTCAGGTAGGTGTTTTAGTGTTTTGTAGACATAAAATAATATAGGACCAAGCTGTCCATTATGAATTAAACGTATTACCCAATTTATTTCACCTAAGTGTATTGCAGCATCAAGCAGTAATAACTTCCCCACAATCTCTTCAGCACCTGGAGTCCTGTTTCTCTTCCTTATGTAAGACCCAACAACATCTGCACAGAATTATCGACAATGCCTTCTCCCCCAAAGCCAGTTTTAAAGAACTGCATTAGATTACCTGATAAAATTAATTTTGGAATCTTTCATCCTGTTAATTCTATGAATGAATGGTAGGTTACGTTTTTCTTGATGATGGTCCTTAATGTAAGCCTTCTTCTTTACCCCCAAGCCCCAGCTTTCTCATCATCCATACTGTCACATGCATGCTTATGGGTACTCCTGCTCTGTTGTTCCATCCTCAACTGCTGACCACTGTCTGCAATCCCCATTTCATCGTACCCTCTTCTACATGCTCAAATGTTTACATAAATTCCCCACACCCACCTTTGCTTCAGCATGATTCTTTCTTAAGAATAATTTTCCTCTATACGTCTCTTGAGCACAAAATTTGGAAAAGAGACTTAGATACGCAAATATATCCTTCATCACTTTTAGACCTTTTCACTCCACTATTATGCACTGTTCACTCATTCTTTTAGGCACAAAGCATCCATCTTTACTATTCCATATGCATTCTTGTCCATATTATCTACAGACCTCCTGGGTACTCACATCTAGCCAAGTTTTAAACATCCATCTCAGCAGCTCCCCACCATCCTAAATGTCATTGTCACCTGAGCATTTTAGTAGGACCCATTCTACACCTGGAGCTGCTTGATTTCAGTGACTGTCATTCATTGTCCATTTTAGGAACCATGAACACACTTTTGACCTAGTCATCATCTGAGATTGTTTCCCATCTAAAAATCTCAGGTACTGGTGCTACATGTTCTACTATAATATCCTGTCCTTTCATTCTCTTGTTTCCCCTATACCTACTCTCTTAATCTACTGTTATATATAGCTCTTGACCCTGCCCTCTTCTCTCATTCTATCATCCCTCTTCTAGGTTTACTTCTGTATCTATATTCTAGACTTTTGTGATTCCTCTCAGAAGCTATCCCAAATATTCCAGTCTTTTTAAGCTTTCTACCTTTCTGTTATAAATTTAGTCATAGAAAACTTTTATTTAATGAAGGAAATAGGGGCCATAAGACATTTTTTTTTTTGCCTTTCCACTTAACAGATTTAGCTGTATTTGCATCCCACCCAACCCATTTTCCCATCATTGTAGAGGAAAAAGTGTCTTTCTTCCCATCAAAGATTAACACATCCAACTGTTCTTAGTATCTTAGCCACTGCCATCATCTCTGAAACCCGAGGCTATCAATTACCCCTATTCCTGGAGTCATTTTTCCTTCTGCATATAATCATGGTAAAGTAATTCACAATTAGAAAAAAAATCTTCCAGCTACCTATCACTTTCTCTTTGTTCTTTCACAGCTGAAATTTCAAAATGAGCCAGCATGCTCCATTTTGAATTACTCACTTGAATTCATTACTTAAACCACTTCCAAAATCATTCTCAATTATTGTTGTACTCTGCTTCATCTGACAATCTTGACTGTCCAAATAAGTGAACTGGGCTTGAGGCTAAAAACTAGTATAAGATGTGGCTACAAAGTGATACGGAGAGGAAAAAGTCAGAAAATACAATTCCAAGGTGAGTCTACAGAGAGCCGAGACCACATGTCAGAGAGATCAGTTTCCAAAACCTCATGTCAGAGAGAAAGCAATTTCAAACAAGCTTGAAAGGTCAAATAAAGGATTTTAAGTCAGTTATATTCAACAGAACCAAAAGTTTATCATTGCAAGATCAGATACCAGAGTATCTGTCCCCCAAACTACCTTAGGAGAGCTGCAGCAAGATTATAGGATTCCACATATTCATGGCCACTCTCCAATAATCTTCTGGTGTTTCTCTCTCTTGGTATGTCTCTTCCATGTCCCTCTCTCATCTCATCTCCTCTCAATGACAGATAGGTCAGTAGGTCGGTAGGTGGAAGGAGGGAAGGAGGGAAGAAGAAAGGCAGGAAGGAAGGGAGGGAAGGAAAGGGGGGGGGAGAGATAGAGGAAAGAAAAGAAAAGAAAAGAAAAGAAAGAAAGAAAGAATTAGGGTTCTTCAGAGAAATAAACCAATAGGATGTATCTATATCTATGTCTGTATTTTATATCTGTCTATATAGAGAGATTTCAAGAAAATGGCTCATGCAGTTGTGGTTACTGGCAAGTCTGAAATCTGCAGGGCTGGTAAGCAGTCTGGAAATCCTGGGAGGAACTGTTGCAATCTTGAGTGTCAAAGCCTCCGGAGGCAGAATTCCTTCCTCAGGAGACCTCAGTGTTTTCTCAAGGCTTTTGACTAATTGCATGAAACCCATCCACATTAAGTAAGGTAGTCTGCTTTACTAAAAGTTTACTAATTTAAATATTAAACACATATAAAAAAATACCTTCATGACAACATCTAGACTGATGTTTGACCAAGCTGTTGGGCACGATAGCCTAGGCAAGTTGACATGAAAATAACCATCATAGATAGCTAGATATAGTAAAATAAGATCAAGATACTTTAGCATGAGTTACACAATTATTTACCATCTTTCTCCTGCTTAACCATCTTCTGATATTCTCCCCTATGAAGCCTAAACTTAAATTATAACAAAACAGAAAACATCATGTTCTCTCCTGCCTCTATACCCCAGGTACCTTTTGTCCTCTCTGTCAATACTCCCCTATTTTCTCTAACAATTTAAACTACTAAGTCTCATCTTGATTACTGCTTCTTATGTGAAACCTTTCTAGAATTTCCAAGGAAATTTCAGATATTCCTCATTCTAGCCCCTCATCTGATTTAACATACATTTCCAATTATCATATGATTTTGTATTTTTTGTTTCTTTGTTTACCTTCCTACTAGCCACACACAGGACAGGGTTAGCCATAGGCTTTACTTAGGGTCTTAACTGTAGGGTCAGCATTGCAGCCCTGGTATCCAGTATAGTACTTGGTTGAGGATATACATAAAATACTTCTTGATTAAAAGAATAAGTGATGGAAAATTTAAAAAATGGTGCTTTTTGTTTAAAACAAACTCGCCTTACAAACAGACAATGTAGAATCAAATGTTTGCTAATAAAATTATTCGAAACACTGAGTTCATGTGTGAAATTAACTCTACTACCTGGTATTAAGATAGTTAACAATGTAATTCCATTGTTACCTTTGACATTTCCCAGTCAAAATATGTACACTAATGAATAATAAGACCTTTTAAATTTGTTTATCACCCTAATGTTTCTGTTTGTTATGCATATTACATATTAGCTTTGGTCCTTGTGAGGTTAATTATCATACAAGTAGCAATGATACTTAAACTGAATGATCTTACATTACTAACCCATTCTACAAACTGCTACATTAAAATATGAGAATCTATAGTATCTAATTTTCATAGAGGCAATGACA
Organism: Neophocaena asiaeorientalis asiaeorientalis; assembly: GCF_003031525.2. Lineage (NCBI taxonomy): Eukaryota > Metazoa > Chordata > Mammalia > Artiodactyla > Phocoenidae > Neophocaena > Neophocaena asiaeorientalis. Next base: position 7,396,963 of record NW_020173955.1, on the reverse strand, counting down.
ATAAATAATACTAATGATTTTTGTTAATCCTTTATATTTCTAACTAGCCTATTAAAATAATTTTATTGGTTTATGCAATCTGAGAAAAGCCACAGACATTACTCTGCTTCTCCCTTTATATATTCTAAAATCAGAATATCATTACTACAATATTATTATTGAATGGTCAAAATCGGAATATTTGTGTATGGGGAAGGCATAACTCACTGGAAATGGGACCATAAAATTACCTGTTGCTTTATTAAATATGTTATCATATAGATTTAGCTCTTTTAATTTAAAAATTATGGAATTGGCATAGAAATATCCATGTTAGAAAGACTAACACTGAATGAGTTTTCAATACGACCTAGCACTTTTCCTGGGTGCTTTACATTTTTTTATCTAAAACTGTTAAAAGAAACTTTGAGAAAAGAATAACTACCTTCTTTTTAGAGGTGAGTACAGTGATGTTAAACTTGTTCAAAGGCACATGAAATAAAAAATCAAGTTATTGTTAAAAGCAAGACCTAAGCTGTTTTCTTCTTGTTATTAGGCAAGAAATAAAACTGACTGAACCAGAAAAGAACTACCAATTCTGGCAGCTAAATTTAGTGTGTTATGGAGCCCATTTTCAATGATAATTGGGACGTATCATAGGTGTTCAAACACCACATCATAGAAAACAAACAATGGTTTCACATATAAGGTCCAAAGCATTTATACTCAGAAGTCTAATCCCATTACGTCAATGTCTAAAACTTGCCACTTACCACTCTTGTTGAGCTCTAAATTGGAAAAGTGAGAAAAAAAATATATTCTGTTCCAGTAAAGGTCACATAGGAGCCAATTATTGAGCATCCAGGGTCACTGACATTTCTTCTAATTGAGCAACATTCAGACACCAGACTTTTAAAAAATGGTCTAAAACACTACTTTTCCAAGCCACTTCACTATCTCTGTGTTCTCAACACACACATTCTTTTAACTATACATACTTAAGTTAAAAAATAAAGATGGATCTTACCAGGCATGTTTATCTTTAAAGCCTAGCATGCATATTTTAACAGAATCTCTGAATGTCTAATGTTTACATACCAAGGCTAAATAACAGTCTACAGGCAAGTAAAGCATGGGAGTTACCTGCTGTATCACCATATGCTGCAGATAAGAGAGGAGAATATTGCCTACTCCAAACTCTCACATCCCTGAGCTAAGCTTTTGGGACTGTAATGCATTATATTTCTATTGTCTTTTCAAAGATTATCAAAATGCTTTTCATTAAGCCTAATGTCCTTATTCTCCTCAGTTACTCTACAGAATCTCAGGCTATCCAGCCAACGCTTATCTTTGCATTCTCTTTCCCTTACTTCCTTAGATTGGCCCTAATTTTCCTTAGCTCTCTTTCACAAACATTTCACTCTGTTTTCCTCTAGAACTTTCACCTTGTAAACTGTACATGTCTATATACTCAAGTTGTTCTCAAAAACCTTATTCTCTTCTTTCCTGAACTGACACAGGATTCCCTGTTTTATTCCTGACAGCCTTCTCAATTGGCAGGATTACTTTCCTCTCCCATCCTAAAACATCTCTGGTTCAAGAGGTATTATGGGTATTCTCTCTGCTCCCTTTTGCTTATTCCAGATGTTTTCTCCACCTGTCTTCTGGAAAATATCTTTCTCTTTAATGTTTAAAGTATTTGGCTATATCAATTGCTCCTCTTGCTATTACTTTTGGGTAAATTTTCATTTATTGAAGACTTGGCTTCTGGTTTACAGATTTCCAATCCTTCTCCACTTTGTTTTCTTCCTTGTTATCTTCAGCATCTAAAATATATCTTCTCCCAACACTCTAGCTACTACATTTCTTGACCTTCTCATCTTTACCAAAATGTCTTCCCTACTTCAGACAGTCAATTCCATCGGCACTTATTGGAATTTTTAATGGCCTCTGAGATTACTAATTTGGTCATCCTTCTGTCTACACACAATCTTCTCTCCATCAGTCTTTCTGGTTCTATTCCACCTACTAGGAGTATGCTTTAATTGTTTTAGACTATTCAGTCAATTAATATCCCTACTTTTCCCAATGAACCAGACTCTTATTCTTCACACTTCTTTCTTAAAATTCATGGTCCATTGATTAATAAATTATTTTATTAATAACATAAAATCTCTGGTCCTTTTGGTTTTTTTGCCCATTCCACATGGAAAAACTACAATCAGATTAGAAATTATGGAAACTATCACCCAAGAGGCCAAAATAGCTTTCAATAATTACAAACCCCAAATGAGTACAAAAAGTATTATCACAATTATTCAAAATATATGGCTATGGCCGTCAACCACTGGATGTGTTCTCACTCTCAGCAGATGATCTAGTCTTTTACTTCAATCTCTGACTGCATCTTTTCATCTTTCTGCTATGAAATCACAAAATTACTCATATCTGTACTCATTCTAAGTCCTTTAACCCTCATAAATAAAAAAGCTTTCTACCTTTCATCTAAGACTAATCTTTCCACCTATATATTAGGTCCTGTTCTTTCCTATAGTTAAAAAAAAAATCTATACTAATTCTCTTGTATAATCAACATCTAATACATTCCCACTGACTTTTAAACATGCTTAAGTTCAACTTCCTCTCTCTCAAAAATAATAACAGATAAAACTAAACAAACCAGTAATAATTTGATGTCACATTTTCCTAGCTATGATGTAACATGTTGACTTCCATAAGAAAATACCTTGAAAGAAGTAACCTACATTCTGTTTCCTCACCTCCCTGTTTCCAAATCTTACCCTCATTCGAAGGCCTACTACAATGAGGCTTCAGCCTCGTCATTCCTCCAATATAGCTCTTGCTGTCCACAACTATCTCTACAGAGCTAAACCCAGTGGACATTTTCATCCTGATATTTCTTGAACTCTCAACAGCATTTTATCCTGTTGATGCTTCTGCCCTGAAATTCTTACTTCCTAAAGTTTTCCTGGGAATGCAAGTTGGATATCTTCCTCCAAATTCACTTATGGCTTGTCACTGTTCTCTTCTAGAGTCAACTACCAAATTAATGTTTAATTGTATACATTGATCCACATTGTTTCAAAGACTTGTTTTTGGCCATCTGTCTATTTCTAATAATTCTTGTTTGTAGTAGTAATACCTCATATAGTTTTAACTTACATTCCTTTAATGATTTTTTTTTTTTTTTTTTCGGTACGTGGGCCTCTCACTGTCGTGGCCTCTCCTGTTGTAGAGCACAGGCCCCGGACGTGCAGGCTCAGCAGCCATGGCTCACAGGCCCAGCTGCTCCGCGGCATGTGGGATCTTCCCAGACCGGGGCACGAACCCGTGTCCCCTACATCGGCAGGTGGACTCTCAACCACTGTGCCACCAGGGAGACCCCATTTGGTAATTTTTCTACAAGAATTCAAAACTATTGAATTGCCTTACAGTATCTACTAAGTTAAAAATTATAAAAGTTTTAGTCAAAGCAATTAAGATTTGAGAACTTGTGCCTCCTCTTAAAAAAATGTAAAAACTCATAATCTCATTTAAAAGCATTTTAAAATGAATTAAATATTGTGATTAAATACAAATAAAAATAATAAAGTGAAATGATCATTTTCATGTGGCAAGTTATTTCTTTAAATGTCAATCATATGATAATAATGTCTTGATATTATTGTGACTCAAGTTTTCTCTCCTAATTTCATATTAAATGGGTCAATTTCTCTGTTAACTTTCTAGGTCTGCTTTGTTTTCAAAGTGAAAAATCCATAAAAGAAGTTTTGTTATTTCATGTTACCATAAACAAGGTATGGGGGCGAATAATAGCTAAAACAAACAAACAAAAACCATGTGCATTTATTGGGGATAAAAGGAATATACTCTGTGGTGCAAAGTGATATATTTTGCAACTTACATTTGGCTACTGAGTCACATTTTAGTTCCTAAATTCCTCTTGAGAATCTTTTGTTAAATATCATTAAAAAAAAAAAGATTTCTTCCAAGCTTCCAAGGATACTTTCAAACATGAGGTCAAACTAAAGCTTGAATACATATTCTACACAAGAATGTAATACTTGATTTGCCTTATGAAAACGATTAAAAAGAGTACTTTTCCTTAAGAGCATAATTGAGTAAAAATTAGATAACTTATCTTTAGCTACAATTCGTAATATCTATAGCAAGATTTGTGCTCAAACTATTCAGAAGATAACAAATATTAGAATTTGTCCTTTGAAACCTCAGACTTTTTACTCAGATGTTCAAATTTATCTGCTGAATGTGCTGGGTTTAGCATAAAGTTAAGATAATTTAATTTTTGTAGTATTTTCTATTTCTTTATAGAGCAACAGCAGTCTTTGACTTATAAATTTGGCCAAGCATATTTTTTCCTAACAAAGCCAACAAATTTCAGCAAAAAAACACTTTAACTACTTGAGCAACATCATCCTAGTCTTCAAAATATTTAAACAAACATTCCTGTCAAACCTAATAAACAGTACAAAACCAAAGAAGAAGACACGAGAAGAATAAACACTATGACTCAAATAGCAAAAACAACAGACAAACACATACATAGCCCTTCAGATATTAAAATGATCAGACATGACTATAAACTAACTACATACACCTCCTGTTGAGATCCTGAGATTCCTCACTGCCCCACATATATCCTAGACAGGGCACTAGAGAAGCCTTTGACACAGAACAGCCAAGAGATATAGATAAAAGAAGCTCCATGAAAAGCCTGTTCTACCCACTGCCCGTGCCCGCCCCCCCAAAAAAAACAAAACAAAACTGGAAAAGACCAGCTATACTGCTGTGAAACACCAATGGGAAAACTGCAGACACACACACACACACACACACACACACACACACACACACACCCTGCCGTGGTTCATGGTTTCATTAGGGGCAAAGAGTCATCTGCTGAGTGGTGTCTAGCAGTTCTGAACATGGAGTTAATCTTTCAGGAAATAGTAAAGTTTTAAAAATAACTCTCTGATGATGAGACTATGTCAGTGGGACACAGAGAACTGACAGAGTTCCCAATATGCAAAGCTAGAAAAATCTAAGCAATAAAATGAAGTAGTAGCCTAGAGGGGATCCTAGAACAGAAACATGAAATTAGGTAAAGAGTAAGGAATTCTGAATGAGGTACAGCATTTAGTTAATAATAATGTATCAATATTGGTTCATTAAATGGTTAATTTTTTAAGTACCACACTAATGTTTAATGTTAATATTAGAAGAGACTGGATGTGGGGTATATAGGACTCTCTGTGCTATTTTCACAATTTTGGGGGGGAAATCTAAGTCCATTCTAAAATATGAAGTGTAATTGAAAGTATAGAACTGAAAAATATAATAACCTAAATGAAAAACTTACTGAATTGTTTCAAGAGTCAAGTGGAGATGAGAAAGAATGGAATCAGTAAACTTGAGGAGAGATTAGTATATAATTTATAGAATCTGAAAAAGAGAAATAATAGGCTGGAGAAAATGAACAGAATTCCTTAGATAAGTTTACTACTGTATTAAAAATAGCTGAGAGAAAAGTAGTAAACTGAGACATAGATAAAAAACTATTTACAATGAAGTTCAGAGAGATTAAAAGTTAAAAATTTGAAAAGAGAGAATAGCAGACAGTGAATAAAGTGATAATATATAACATTTATTTAACTGAAGATGAAGAGAGAAGAAATGAAGCAAAGGAAGGCCTGAAGAGGTAATTAATGCCTTAGGGATTTTCAAAACAAATGAAATACATTAATACATCCAAATTAGTTTAGTTAAACAGGAATCTACTCTTACAAATGTCATGGGAGAACTATAAAGAAGAGAAAAAAAAGAGAAAATCAAAAGAGTGAAAGACTGACTGCAGGCTTGTTAACTGTAATATTGGAAGGTAGTAGTAGTTAGAGGAATGACATCATAAATGGTTTGAAAGAAAGTAATTGTGAAATCATAATTCTATAAGCCTCAAAATACTTTTAAAGAATGAAGGTAAATAAAAGCCATAAAACTGGGAGAATTTCCAATCAGCAGATATGCACTAAAAGAAATTATAAAATGTGTACTTTAGGCTGAAGGTAATATGATATCAGATAGAAGGTTAAAGAAGTAAGAAGGTAAGAAGAGCAAATTAATGGTAAATATATAGATAAATATAAATATGTATTGTATAAAACAATGATTTGGGGTAAATATGCATATGCACACATACATTTATATATATGAATGCATAAAAACAAAAGCATATAAGCCAGCAGGAGGTTAAAAATAAATTTTCTAAGTTCCTTGCATTTCCCATGAGGAGAGTTAGGTAACAATAATCAAATGACATTAGATTTTGATGAATCAATGATGCACATTGTAAAAGCCCTCCAATGTGAACACTAGAGGAAAAGAAAAAGGGTGTATGGCTTTAAAGCTAGTAAAGGGGGGAAAAATCAGTGAAAAAGGAATCATAACCAGTTCAAATAAAGACAAAAATGAAGAAAAATAAATATATAATGCAGGTAGGGCAAAAATAAACTTACACAAATGGTAGAAACTCACATATATCAATAACTACAGTAAATGAAATGGAGTAAATATTATACTTAAAATTCAGAGTCATGTTTACCACATAAAGATACAAAACAATTGAAAGTAAAGCAACGGAAAAAAGATATAGCAAGAACCCATGACTGAGAGTTGGTTTGATAGATAAATGAGAAGGCGGGGGAAGCGTGCTATATTAATACAAGATAAAGTAGACATTATGGAAAAAATCATTACAAGAGATAAAGGAAGGTAACTCAGAATGATCAACATTTTAATTCACCAGAAATATAGAAGTACAATTGTTAATATAAGTATATAAAACATGATCTCAAAATACAGAAAGCAGAATTGAAAGCAAACCAAGGAAAACATTAAGAATTATAAAATAATAAAAAATACTAAATATTAGAATTGTGGGGTATAACTAAAATAATAATTCAAACTAAATTTATTTCAGATTAAAGATAAAATACTAAAGTCATCCATCTGAGCATCCAAATAATCCAATTAAAATACGGGCTAAGGACTTGACATTTCTCCAAAGAAGATATACAAATAGCCAACAGGCATATAAAAAAATGCTCATAACTAATCATCAGGGGACTGTACATCTAAACCACTGCAAAATATTACCTCACACCTGTCAGGATGGATATTATCAAAAAATAAAAGATGACAAATGCTGGTGAGGATGTGGAAGATTTAGAACCCTTGTACATTGTGGTAGGAATGCAAAATGGTACAGCTGCAATGGAAAACAGCATGAAGGTCCTCAAGGAATTAAAAATAGAACTATTATATGATCCAGCAATCCTACTTCTAAGTATTTAACTAAAAGTACTGAGATCAAGATCTCAAAGAGATATTTGCACACCCATGTTCACTGCAGCACTATTCACAATTGCCAAGATATGGAAACAACCTAAAAGTCCATGGACAGATGAATAAAGAAAATGATAAAATGGAATATTATTCAGCCTTATAAAAAGAAGAAAGTTTTACAATATGTGACAACACGGATGAACCTTGAGGACATTATACGAAGTGAAATAAACCATCACAGACAGACAAATACTACATGATTCCACTTATATGAGGTATCTAAAATAGTCAAATTCATAGAATCGAAGAGTTAAATGTTAGCTGTCAGGGGTTGTGAGGGAAGGGCAAATGGGGAGTTACTAATCAATGGGCATAAGTTTCAGTTAAGCAAGATAAATAAGTTTTAGAGATCTGCTGTACAACATTATACTTACATTCAACATTACTGTATTGTACACGTAAACATTTGTTAAGAGGGCAGATCTCACACTGTCTTTTTAGCACAGTAATTTTTTTAAAAAAATTAACAAAAATCCTAGATAGTTCTATAGTCACTAGAATTATTAAAAAGGTAGTTAAAACATCTTATCTTAAAAAAAAAAAAACAAAAAAAAAACAGGCGTCCCTGGTGGTGCAGTAGTTGAGAGTCCGCCTGCCGATGCAGGGGACACGGGTTCGTGCCCCGGTCTGGGAGGATCCCACATGCCGCGGAGCGGCTGGGCCCATGAGCCATGGCCGCTGAGCCTGCGTGTCCGGAGCCTGTGCTCCACAACGGGAGAGCCCACAACAGTGAGAGGCCCGCTTACCACAAAAAAAAACAACAAAAAACAAAAACAACCCCCAAAAAACAAACCTCCACTCTCAGACAGTTTAACAGTCAATTTTAACAAACATGGAGGAAATAACGCTAATCTTTTTTTTTTTAATTAATTTAAAAAATTAGTGGTCTCTGTTACAACTATTCAAATCTGTATCATGGAGGCAGCCACACACAATACATAAACAAATGAGCATGGCTGGGTTTCAATAAAACGTCACTTACAAAAAAAAGAGCAGGCCAAATTTGGTCTACAGGCTGGAGTCTGTAACCCTTGTTCTACACAGGTGGACCCCCAAAATTTTACAGATGTATTATTAGAATTAGTAAGAGAGATTAACAAATTTTGAATATAAAATGAAAATACAAAAATAATTGTATCCCTCTACACTAGGAATAAATAGAAAATATAACTTTAGCAACCAAAATATAACATACCTAGAAATAAATCTGGAAAAAAAATACCCAAGGATTTTACAGATCAAGCCTTATTGAAAACCATTAAAGAACACCTAAATCAATGCATCTAGGTATTTTATATGTGGATTAGAAGATTTATGATTACAAAGATACCACTCCCTCAAAATGGATCTACAAATTAGTGATTATTCTAATTTTTCAACAAATCACTTTTGGGGGAGGAATTTTAAAAGCTGGTTGTATAATTAATGTGAGAAATCAACCCTTCTAAAGGAGTCTGAGTGCTTAACAGGAAGCAAAGCAAGTAGGGTCCTTGTCTTATCAGATATCAATTACTATTATTACACTGTAGTAACTTAGCATTGTATTGATGCAAGAATTGACTAAAGGAACAGAAAAGTCTGGAAGCAAGCCCACAGATACACAAAAAACATTAATTTGTAACTAATCTAACATTGTATGTGATGGATTCAATAATGTACTGTTATAATATAGCAGTATTTAGATTTAATATTAACAAAATATAGGATAGTAGTAAAAGAGCTTTTCCTCTGTTTTTCCATCAAGATCAATATTTATGGGAAGCTACATAAAACTGGGCCTGAACTAAGCACAAATGATGAATTACGGGAAAAATTAGACTTTTCGTAGAAAACCATGTCTGCTGTTAACAGGCATTACCAATGACAGTTGCTGAATACATTGATAATATATCCAAAATTAAGATGGATCATTTGTGAAAATCAGCAAATGTGCTCTAAAATCAATCAACTATACATCACATCTCATTAATCAAATGGTGTCTCTCCTGTCAAGGACTCTATAGGCCACATGCTTTGTGCTTTATCATCCCTTCAAAATTCTTAGACAGAAAAGTTTTGTGTCAAAATAACAGACACCTCTGCATCTGACTAACAATCCCATGTCTCTGCAGGATCTCATCCCATTTCAAGGCTGGGATTTTTTTTACTCTATCTACTTCTCTGTCCAAGCAAATTAATCACAATACACTAAAATATCTAGTAGACAACCAAGACCATTCTATTAGAAAGGTGACCTCCTAATAGTTACCTAAGGATGACAAAAAACATTAGGTGGAAAAATCTCTTCCCTAATCCACCACTAAAATCATTCAGAAATCAAATGTTGCTAATATACTTCTGCAACTCTGCATTGTTTATTTTAGTGACACAAATATTTAACACAACTGTAAATACTCTGCTTTATAATTTTAATATCAGAATTACCATTGCTATTTTTATTAGTACATAATAAAGTTTTATAGACCTTTCTATGTCTTGTATTTTATATCTTTAGCCTCACCTCCATATGCAAATATTTTTATTGTTTAATCATTACTAAAGGTGTGTGGGTTTTTTTAATTTAACTATAAAATTTGAGACGCTCTGTTGGATAAGAAGAGTTTCCTGTGAAAATGCTGATTAGATTTACAAACCAAAAACTGTCATGGTCCCTTCATGTACACATATGAGCACTCCTATCACTGAGGATTCAGTATGATTATATACAAAAGAAAACCTGAATAACACCAAATTAGCAAATAGGAATGCATTTCTCTCTTAAATATAAGCCCAGGGCTTCCGGAAAGATGGCAGAAGAGTAAGATGCGGAGATCACCTTCCTCCCCACAGATACACCAGAAATACATCCACACATGGAACAACTCCTACAGAACATCTACTGAAAGCTGGGAGAAGACCTCAGACCTCCCAAAAGGCAAGAAACCCGCCACATACCTGGGTAGGGCAAAAGAAAAAAGAATAAACAGAGACAAAAGAATAGGGAGGGGACCTGCACCAGTGGGAGGGAGCTGTGAAGGAGGAAAGGTTCGGACCCCAGAGACGGGCAAGAGACACTAAGGCTGCTGCTGCTGCCAGCAAGAAGCCTGTGTGCGAGCACAGGGCACTATCCACACCCCCCCTTCCAGGGAGCCTCTGCAGCCCGCCACTGCCAGGGTCCCGGGATCCAGGGTCAACTCCTCCGGGAGAATGCACGGCGCGCCTCAGGATGGTGCAAGGTCATGCTGGCCTCTGCTTCCGCAGGCTCGTCCTGCACTCCGTGCCCCTCCCTCCCCCCGGCCTCAGTGAGCCAGAGCCCCAGAATCAGTAGCTCTATTTACAATAGCCCAGAGATGGAAACAACATAAGTGACCATTAACGGATGAATGTATAAAGAAGATGTGGCACATATATACAATGGAATATTACTCAGCCATAAAAAGAAACGAAAGTGAGCTATTTGTAATGAGGTGGATAGACCTAGAGTCTGTCATACAGAGTGAAGTAAGTCAGAAAGAGAAAGACAAATACCGTGTGCTAACTCATATATATGGAATTTAAGAAAAATAAATGTCATGAAGAACCTAGGGGTAAGACAGAAATAAAGACACAGACCTACTAGAGAATGGACTTGAGGATATGGGGAGGGGGAAGGGTAAGCTGTAACAAAGCGAGAGAGAGGCATGGACATATATACACTACCAAACCTAAGGTTGATTGCTAGTGGGAAGCAGGCGCATAGCACAGGGATATCAGCTTGGTGCCTTGTGACCGCCTGGAGGGGTGGGTTAGGGAGGGTGGGAGGGAGGGAGACGCAAGAGGGAAGAAATATGGGAACATATGTATATGTATAACTGATTCACTTTGTTATAAAGCAGAAACTAAAACACCATTGTAAAGCAATTATACTCTAATAAAGATGTAAAAAAAAGAAAAGAAAAAAAAAAAACAACAAAAAACCGAAAGCCCAACGATGAGTATTCTGGAATTAGACATGGCTACACAGTTTTCAGGGTCCCAGGCATCTTTCAGGTCACCACTGTCCCTGACATTACCAAGGTGGCCTAGGACTCAGGATCCAAGGTGCTGCCACATTCAGGCAGCAGGATGGAGGAAGGGCAAAGAAGAAGGGGCAAAGGAGTGAATTAAACATTGAATACACAATAGATATTCAATGTTTGCAGATGGATGGAAGATAACCCATGAAATTAGACAAAGAAGTGTGTTTAGTCCATGACTCCCCTCTTCTCTCTTCCTCCCATTCCCCTCCCCACCCCCACTTCTTTCCTCTCCGTCTCCCTTCCCCACCCCAATGTCTGGAAAAGTGAAACTCCAAAACTTCCACAGTTGTTACCAAAACTGTGCTTCAGTAAACCAGTAACTCAATTGGCAGGTTTATCTTCTTGACACAAATGATGAAAATGACTTGTCTTCCCACTGACTCTTCTGACTCAGGAAGTTGTTTGGGCATTAGCTTTATAAGTGGGAGACAGTCATGTTCCCTGTGCTCAAGGACTTTGAAGTCACATTTGCTTATAGCAGTCAGTAGCATCATTTCTGAACATAAAGAAACATGCCTGACAATTCTTGCAGGGGGAATAATTCCAACTAGTATTTTCACAGAAATTATTTATTATCTAACCGAGACATAGACATAAATTTTATACTTATTTTCTTCCTTTTTTTCCCCACTGGCTGCCTAAATAAGCTAAAGCGATGTTCTGTTTTAGAGCTGGAATTGGCCATATTGATGATCACACTCATTGATTCACAATTAGGGACATCTATCACGATCATCAGGGGAATGTTTAAAATTCAGGAACCACCCACACATACTCCTCCATAGATACAGACCCAAAAGAATGCTGTGGGTTCAGAGAAGTAAGGAGGTATAAGTCTGTCATGTGTACTTTGGTAAAAGTCCCAAATTATGCTTAAATACGCCTATTTCCCCAACTTGAGAACCACTGATCCAGTCAAATTCCTCTTTTGAGAAATACAAGTATAACAGAAAAAACAGCCTGCTCTATCAAGGACTATAGACACAATGAGGTAATACATATTTCATTAAATATCATATCCTCAGCATTCAGCACAATGCCTTTCACGAAGTAGACAGTCAATTAAAAAAATTATGTTAAAGCGTATGTTCAAATGGCTGAGAGAAGCAGACATTTGTCTCCAAAATTTGGGTGAAGGCAGAATGAAGCTCCTCTGAGCAGGAAGCCAACTGGGTGGTTTCTTAAGTGTTTAAATATATTAATCACTATATGAAACTCCATTTGTCATTCATTTTCTTAACCGTTGTTCACTGTCCGACTCCCTTACTAGACTATTAGTTCCTTAATATGGATGCAGTGGCAACATCCAGAACAATTCCTGGTACAGAGTGATCAGGCACTGAAAATTTGCTAAATGATCGTTAAAGGAATATATTAAAAGGTTGCCCATTTGTGGATTTAGATTAAGAAGATGTCCTTAAAAAACAAAAGTAGCTTTTCACTAGAAGGATAAGACATGCTACTTGAAAAATTAAAAAAAAAACATGATATATGAAAATAAATATAAATACCATGTGACATTTCATTAAAACTGCTTTTAATAATTTGGTGAACAACCTTCCAGCTTTTTCTATGTACATATGTCTTTTTGTGTATAATTTTGTAGAAAAAGGCTGATAATTAAATAATGTTTTGTTCACTCACAGCTTTACTAAGTAATATGCCATGCACACTTTGCTTCTTTATGGTCATTTGTAATTATGCATGGTAAAACATCAACAGTATAAACATTTACATAATAAAATGGAAACTCTTTCCAACTTCAGACATCTTGTACTATTCAAATTGAAATTCTTTTTTAAAACACACAAAAAATACAGAAAACAATATATAGATTCACTTCATTTTTTCAATGCTTGCAAAATATACTACTAAAGGTATGCACCATAAATTATGTAAAAATATGCATACTGATGGATATTTGAATTGTTTCAAGTGTTTTGCTCTTAGAAAATTAATGTTCCCCTATCTATATGAATAGATATTCATATAGACATGTATATTCAGAGGTCATGTTAGAAGTAAAACTGTTTTTTTAAAAAACACACTCATTTCATATTATGATGGATATTACCAAATTATCTTTCAATGAAGTCTAAACAATTAGGTTTCTACAAAGAGGCATGTGTATGCACCTTCACACCCTGACAACTGTAATCTACTACACCCTGACCACTGTAATCTACTACCAAAATTTTAAACTTTGTCAGTCTCTTGGATGTAAGAAAAAGTATTTCAATATCTTAATATGTATTATTTTAATTATAAATAAGGTTGAGATTTATTAGTGAAGTTTATATGTCTATAAGACTTTTGTATTCCTTTTTGTGTGACTGTATTTTCTTATTCTTTGCACATTTTTTCCTTTTGAATAATTAATCCTTGATTGATGAGTAAGAACTCTCCATACATTAAAAAAATGTGTAATTTATTAAATGGGTATTTTCATAGATTGTATTAAGACCCCTTTATCTTCACCCTTTATCCATGCCTTTCATCTTGTAACTCTGTAATCCTATATTATTTCCTCATTTTCTAAATCTGAGCAGCCTTTGTGACTTGCTTTGGCTATTAGTAAGTGGCAGAAGCTATGGTGTGCAAATTCTGCATCTTGGTCTCAAGACGACTTCTGTGTTTCTGTTGTTGTACTGTACTCTATCATTGTCACAAGAAGGACATGGCCAGACTAGCCCACCAGTCCCAGCAGAGGATGAATGTCAGGTGGAATACACCCAAACCAACCCAGTTGTCTCAGATGAGGTCAGTCTAGATAATTCTAGAACCATCCAACCTACAGTCTCTTTAGAGAGACCGTGGAGACGAGCCCATTTTCATGACCCAGGAGCCATAATAAATGATTGTGGTTTTAACCCTCCGAATCTCGGGGTGGTTTGTTATGCAGCAACATGAAACTAACTCAATGGTCAAATAAGTCCTCAATGTTTCAGCTCTCTTTTGTTCCCTTCCCTTCCTTTCTTCCTTTTTTTCTCTTTTCCTTTCTTTCTTCCCTCCCTTCCTCTTTCCCTTTTCCCTTTCTGTCTCTTTCTTTCCTGTACTTACATGTGGCAAAATTAGTACCCTCTAATTATTCTTCATTTTAAAAAAAATTAGCTCACTTCATATTTTTACTTTTGGCATTTTTGGTTGGAAATCCCACTAAATTTATTCATAAATGTAGATAAAACACTTAGCACCTTTCTATTCTAATAAATATTGAACTATGTCATCTTTAACTGTATCATAGTATTTTATTACATGGGTTATTTTCAGTTCTTCATGCTTATAAGGCATGCTTTCCTGAACATCTTCCCTATATTTTTCATACTTATTTTCCAATCACCACTCCAGGAATCTCTGGAAGTGAAACCGCATGGTACATGCATTTTTAAACCTTTATAAGTATTAAAATTATTCCCAGGAAAATTTGTATAGAGTTACACTCACACTAGCAATTTATAATGATGCATGTTTCCTATACCCCCTGAACATTTTGAATATTAGCAATATTTTACATATTTATCCACATGATAAGTAAGGAATGATAGAAGTGGGTAGTATAAATTCACTGTGTGTACCTATACTTAGGGAATACCAACAAAGAAGTCATGTCATGTGTGATTAATTGTACTCTAAGGAATGTCTGCTTCTCTGGACTTTCATGTAGTCCTTGCAAAATGTAAGTACTTTGGGAATGTCTGTGATTTACATGGTAACAGCACATTCATGTTTTCCTCATGATTATTATGGCCTCCCATTTTGTTTGCCAGAAATCACACTTTTCTTTTCACATTTATCCCCTGGTCTCTGTGTGTTGCAGAGTCTTAAATAGGATCAAATGCCATAATTTTAATAGTTTTCCATAAACTTTAATTTTCTTTTAAATGCCTCTTAAGATTTGATTCTAGCATACCCACAACATAAAAGTTTAAAAGTGCATAAAAAATTTAAAAGATCTTATTTTTCAAGGCAAGATAAAATAAATTCCAAAAATACAATGAGAAAGTTATGCCACTTTAATACTAGGACGGGTTTGCTTTCCAGCAAACAAATACTTCTGGCTCTTCCCACTGTACTCCCCTGAGGGACAAGAACATAGGCTTCTAAAAATTTCCAAAGTTTCATTCAACATCTGATTTCCTTTAATTTCTCTTACTTTATAAAGAGGAAAGATGTGTATCTTTGGTGTTATGATATCATTCTTCAACCTGAAAGCCACACAAACTGTGTACCTTGAAAAGTAATAAAGTTACTGAAGTTTAGGGGATACCAGACTAATCTGGAGGCTCTGTGCAGGTTAGGATTTATACTAAAATTACTTTCAACATTACAGACAGAAGTCTAGCAATGCTATTATAAGAACTGAATGTATCAAATTCAGGACTAGCAAGAAAAAAGAAGCACTTGTTAGATAGTTTGCTTGTTTTCTTGACATTCTACTCAGTCTAGCCCCTCTTTTACCATTTAAGAACTGATCACCCAGAACTCAAGGTGACCCAATTACTCCTCTTAACAGTTACTGCTTTAGGGATGGATAATAAATCGGAGCCTACATTCATGGAAGTTTCTTAATTTGGTCCAAATTGGGTGGTTGAGTGAAAGAACCCCTCTTTCTCTCCCAGTGAATATAAACACAAAATCCTGTTGCCCTAAAACTAGCAGTAGCCATCTAGGTACTTTGACACAAACCCCCTATAGGACAAAGCCAGTACCCCTAGGAGGAAAGAGCATAGAAAAATGGGGTCTCAGGCTTGCATGTTAAACAAATTAAAACCGATGATTTATCTCTGGATGGTTCAGTTATGTGAGCCAATAAAATAGTTATTGTTTATGCCACCTTGGGTAGGGTTTTTTTTTTTTATTATTTACAAGATAAAGAATCATATTCATACAGAATATTCCTTAGAAGGACAGTAAATCAAATTCTTGATATTTGGTACAACAAAGGAAGTTCATCTGGTGTTGCAGTTGCAGGAAAGATTTAATATACTGTGATAGAAAAAGACAGTCATTCCAGAGGAAAATATGTTTTTTGTTTTGTTTTGTTTTGTTTTTTTACGCGGGCCTCTCACTGTTGTGGCCTCTCCCATTGCGGAGCACAGGCTCCGGACACGCAGGCTCAGCGGCCATGGCTCACGGGCCCAGCTGCTCCGCGGCATGTGAGATCTTCCCGGACCAGGGCACGAACCCGTGTCCCCTGCATCGGCAGGCGGACTCTCAACCACTGCGCCACCAGGGAAGCCCGAAAATATGTTTTTTAAATCTGTTGAACGATGGGTTATTCATGCTCTACCCCAAAACACAGTGGGTGAAGCAGATTTTTCTAATCTCTGTGTTTGATGTTAAATTTGCTGAATGGAACATCTTTGACTTTGAAGGTTTTAAAAACACTGCTTGGAATGTGGGTCACAACTATCCTGTCAAATAAAATACTTCAATGACTTGTGAATAATTTTAAAGAAAAATCCCTTCAACAACCAAAAAAAAAAAAAAATCTCCAAACAAAACAAAATTCAAAAAAATTGGAAACATTTTCACCATGCTAATGTCTAGGATAAAGACAAAATGTCAGCTAGAATCCAAGTAGGGACCAAATTAAATTCATGAATTACACTGTGTTTACACTTCAAACATGGATTAAAATTGTTTATTTAGCTAACAGGCTCAGCCTTGATTACATATCATTAGTGTCCATTATAACTTCAACTGTGCTTGAATTTCATAATTCATAAGTCTGCTAGAAAATTACATTCTTATATTTCAGAGTTAAAAATAAAATAGTGTGGTATTTTGGCTATTAATACCTTAATCAAGTTAACCATTGCTTGAAAACTATAAACTTTTAATTTTCTAGGTATAAAACAAAAATTAAAAGTAATTCTTCAAATTGCTAATCAATACTTGACTTCCAGTTGGCATTAATATAGCCAGCTCCACACCAATTGGCTATAGCTCTCCTGAAACATAATTATAATTTTCTCTGTAAAGTGCTGGCCTTGGTTACTATAGGATTGATGTACTTAATCCGCAGTTTATTTCCTTCTTCATTGTTTGAAGCACCTTAGGACACTTAAATGAACACATACCCATTTATTTCTAGAATGATTTCATAGTTGAATGTCAACAGAACTATATTACTTTTACTCATGCCATTTCTTATAAAATGGATAAGTTTTATTTAGGAATGAATAGAAGGGGCCACTAGAGATTTATGTTATCAGAAAAGCCATGCGGAAGCCCAACCTAAAAGGATTTAACTTTCTGATCAAGACAGTAAAAGTGTTAGACGCAGAGGAGAAAAAAAAGATTCCTATTCATCAACAGATATTTTTTCTGTCCCCAGAGACTTCAGAGAGAGGTCATATGATTTTCTCTATCCTGTGAAACTGGCAGAAAATCTAGACACACAATTGCTCTGTGGCTTCTCAGAAGGTTCTAAGTGGAGGTGCCATTTGTACTGGGAATGGGAATCAGGAGAGTATTGCCTCTAAAGAGAAATATCTGTGTGTGTGTATACGTGTGTATATGTGTATATACTCTCTTCAGCCTTAATTCTTAGTACATAGTAGACACTGAATACATACTTTTGAAAACAATGAATGAGTACATGACACAGAGACAGTATCACTGGACAGATCTGTCACTTTCTCTGAGACAGAGATGAAAGAGGATCCCTGAAGAATTCTGAAACTCAGTCTTGAAGTGAATTTCAGGGAATGATGAAAGGCTGAACATAGATGCAAATTCTCCCCCATACCTGTTCAGATTATGTGAGAAATGAAGTATCAGAGGACTGGGGGATGTGAGACATTAGAATTTGGGTGTATGGATTTTTTTACAGATCAGAAGCCCAGGATTTCTCCATGCCCATATACACCCTAGAAAACTAATTTTTGATCATTTTAGGTATTATTTTCTGATAATCAAGCCTCTTAAATTAACAATGGGTCAAAAGTGTGGCAGAGACACTATTTTTTATTCACAGAATTATCCTATTTTCCAACTGGGAACACAGTTAATGTACATTTTCCAACCCTGTTGCATTTATTTCAGGGTCATGCAAC
This sequence comes from Neophocaena asiaeorientalis asiaeorientalis, assembly GCF_003031525.2. Taxonomy (NCBI): domain Eukaryota; kingdom Metazoa; phylum Chordata; class Mammalia; order Artiodactyla; family Phocoenidae; genus Neophocaena; species Neophocaena asiaeorientalis. The sequence goes on along the minus strand of NW_020173955.1, from coordinate 7,378,443 downwards.
TACATTCCAACAAATGGTATGTGGATAAAAAGTGGCCCCATAAAAATCTTTTTTGCGTCATCCTTTCTCCTCATTCAGGTTTAATCTTATGGGTTATATATAGAAGATAACACCACAAATAGAAAGATACTGAGTCCCTGAGTGATAGAAGCAGAGTGTTTCCCATGCTCTCCTCTCCCCATAATCCCCTCAACTTGTTTTACATGTGCCACAAGTAAGAAAGGAATTTGTACTGTGTTGTGTTAAACCACAAGAGTTTGGAGTTGTCTGTTACAACAGTTAGCCACCCTGACTAATCAAGTACCGTACTTGGTTATTGCCAACAAAACTAAAAAAATTAGGGGCAAGTGGAAAGAGGTGAGATGGATCTCTTAACATTCTGGGAAACAATCATCAGGAAGATATCAAAAGCAGTTGGGTATCACTGGTAAATAAAATAGGCACCTATTTACTTATATTTCATTGCTCCTTCTATTTTTGTAAATATCTTGGAGATAGGTCCTCATTGTCTTATTTTGTGATTTCCCCAAAATCACCCAGCATAGTGCTAAGCTTTGGGGGAATAATTCAAAAATGTTTGATGAATAAATGAATTATTTGCTCTTTCATACCAACTGTATTACAATATAATTGAAAGATGTGGTACAGAGGAAAAAGCATGGATTCTGGAAGCAAAAAATTCTGGCCATGAGGCCTCATCCACCACACCTGGGCAGAAAAGGGTATGTCTACACAGCTACATAACTAGCTGTGTAAAAAGGGGGAATTTACTGAGTATCTCTTGTCTTTGATTTTCTTACCTTTAAGAGGAATATTATAAATATTGGCTTAACATAGGATTAAATGGGATAACATACATTTAGTTCAATGCCTTGTAATTCACATAAGCAGGTGGTTGAAGTATGCTTAATTGATACTTAAATGAAAAAAATAGTATTCTTCTCAAGTCATTTACAAGCTAAAAATAAATTATCCAGAGTGGTCTTTTTCTTTGGTTTTGCTTTTGTTTTATAATGTTTCTAAAAACATAAGTAGAGACCATCTTTATGCAGGGATAGAAGTGAACAGTTAACAGAACTCTTGTCTTCAGACTACTTTTATTTCATTGTTTTTCTTTCAAACATATTCTGGCACCAATTTTTTCCTCAGGAAAAGTCTGTAATTAAGAATATTGTTCACTTTATCTTCTGATAAGATGATAGAATTGGAGTAAAAATAAAATATATCTATTAATTATGTGGTTAAATGCCTCAACATTTATTCATTATCGAATTATGACAAGAGACAAGTATAAAGCAGAACATTTGGTGGGTAGTCAGCATATTTAACCCATTTTTTAGAAGACGTAAAATCTTTTCTAGGAAATTTGATAATATATCAACAACAAAAAAATTTTACCTTAAAATATTCTCTCTTAATGATTCATTTCCTATTTTCCAACTAAAATTTTAAAAGTTCAAACTTGATTTGGATTGTTTATCTTATAGGAATATATGAAACTCTCCAAATGTTCACTATTATAGTTTACAGTGAAATAGCTCATTGTAGTGCACGGGCAGAAAAATAAGACATAGTGTTGCCCAGAGACAAGAGCCAAAAGACCACAGTACCTTCACTTCAAAGTTTAGTTGATGAATTTGCAAAACTGGTGTGTTTTATGAATGTGAGACCCCCAGGAATTTCAATGGCCAACTCGGCCATGTTTTTTCCCCTTTTTTCATTATGTTTGACATTTCTAAGGCAGGGCTTCATTACAGACAAACAATCTATGGCAATAGACTGGGGAAATGAGACTTAGCAGTAGATGTGGAGAAAGAGGAAGAGGGCAACAAAAATGAGCACTGAATTGAAACAGAGCTTCGGAGGTCCATCACAGCTTGTGATGTGTCTCTATGAAATACTACAGACCACCAGAGAAGGCTCTTAATATTCAAGAGCAAACTAATCTGTTATGATTTATTACTCAGGATCAATAATCTGGCCCAGTGGCTAATACAAAAAGGAGATGACAAAATTTATAAAATAGGCCACTTTTTACTGCATTCTATATCCTTCGGTGCTTATGTACAGCTACAAAGAACAAAAGGCCAAGGTGCGCCTAATCAACAATTAGGAAAAATCTGTAATAATAATAATAACTGCTCAAATAATAGAAATAATTTTTCCAATTATTATTACTTTTTCTTCAAATTTCTTCATCTTATTCTGCTTTTCAGGGAACGCAAGCTGTGATGGGATATCTAGGAGAGGTCAGCACACAAAGGATTAAGATGGGGTGAGGGGGCTGAAATTTCTCCTCCCCTCACGACTGAGCAGAAGAAAATCCAACATCTACCCCCAAAGTGTCATTTTCTTGATGGATTTGTTATCACCCAGGGTTAGGCTCTCTGATTGTGCAGGGTTCTATTGTTGACAGGCCTAGAGTTGATGAATCAAGTTAACCAAGTTTATTAATCTGTAATGGATAATATGACTTTAACTAAAAGTACTAAATCATAGTACTCATGTGACAAGCAGAATGAAACTTTCCTGTTTTCTGACAATTTAGTATATTGAATTAGTAAACTGAAGGCTTTAATAAAGGAGAGGTGAGTTCTCTGGCAACCTGATTGATTATTCCCAACCCACACAGATTATTATTTTCTTGTGACTATATCCATGTTCACCAGACTCATGGTCTCTCCTCCTGTTACTGATAGAGTAATGCTGCTCGCTTCTGGCTCTTTGGGCTTTCATACTCTACATCAGTGGCTCCAAATGCAGGGTCATTAACAAGGCACAAGGCTGGCTACATAAGGATCCATTAAGGATCTGGTTAAAAATATAAATTTGGGGGACCCATTCCAAACCTACTAAAATAGAATCTCCAAATGTGGGGCACTGGTATTTTTAACTTTCATAATCTTCCCAGAACACTCTGATAAGTAGTTTACTGTGGGCCACTCTCTAGGCTAAAATCTAAATGCAAACATACAGTTTTTCACCAGAGAAACTGGTGAGAAATTGGATATTTTTCCATATAGTACATTTAAATGGTATGCCAGTGTGTCTTTACTGAGGTTATAACTAAGTCACCTCACCTTGGTACTGGTGGTAATAAAAAGTATTGATAGTTTCTAGACACTTTGATCACTTATTTAAATTTTCCTATTTCCCTCTCATATACAGCTGATAACATCACTTGTGGATAGATTTTAATAGTTGAACTTCAGAATCCCTTTCTCCAAATCTGGACTGTAAAAGATTAGATAGAGTTCCCCATAATAGTATTAATAATGCATCTGCTATTGTTTCAGTTAAAAATTATCATAAACTTACATTTTTCAAGCTTTTAGGATATTGGTGATGACACTAAAATCTCCCTTTTGTAGAAGAAAAGGGCAAACCAATTATGTTGGATTGGACGTCATTTCTAAAGCTAAAAGCCTCTTCCTGAGAGAATGCTTATAATGTTCCACCCTCTGTGAGTTTATTTTTTGTTAGTTGAGAATGTCAACTCTTGTGAAAATTTCTGGAAACATTAGGGTATAATATATGTTATGTTTCATAAGCCAGGTTTCTATCATGATTCATAATTTATAAAACAGAAGTACAGAACAAATCAGTAAAATAAAGTGATTTGGGAACTATTCTATTTGTATTATGATTTAGAAGAAGAAAACTTCTCTGGGACATTACTACTCAGAATTACAGATGGAAAATTGTCAAAGATAGTTCATTATAACGTAGAAATGGTACAACAGTTAAGTGACATCTGCATTAATTGTCTGAATATTCTAGACGAACATTTTCGGAAGTGCATCCATGGTACACTCATCCTGCAGAATGCTCTTCCAAAAAGAAAAATGACCCTGCAGTAAAGTACATTGTACTACTCTGGCTTGGAGATTCATTTTGCACATTAGCAAATTAAAGGATCTGAAAAATTCTGCAAAAAAGAAACCTACCTAATTCAGCATTTCCTAGATACATCTGATGACAAAATATTTCCATATACTAATTATTAACATCTGAGGCCCACAGAACACACTTCAGGACACACTAGTGTTTAGGAGATAAAACCTGATTGCTAATGATTAATCATCTTGGATGGATTTAGGGTGAGTTATGGAGGAGAAATTCTTAATGGAATGACATGAACAAGACATTATGTTTTTTCCAAAGTGACCATTGTGTACTGTAAAAATATTTAAAATTTCCTTAATGATAGCTTGATGAGAACTTGCTAACCAATTAAGTCAAAGAATTCATCTATAGATCAAAGATAGTAGAAAGTATTTAAGTGTTTTATTCATTATCATGAAAATACGTCTCACTGATAGTGAAAAATGTACACGTTTTTCTTTAACTACAATCATGCTTGTACTTTTGCTTAAGTACAATCATGGAAATTTAAAACCTATATTTAATTAACTAAAACAGTTTGGATGAATCAGAAAAGGCAATGGCCATTGAGACTATAAAGTCTCTCTAGGAAATTCAACTGAAATACAAATATATATTGAAGAAAATAAGCATAACAGTTCTGGGCAAACTGAGCTCTTCAGATAATAGTAAGACAATATACCCATATTTATAGCATACGAATTATAACATAATAACGGAAATTTTGTGTTAACTGATCTATAAGTATACATAGGTGTATAGCTATTTTTGGAAATAGTATTCATTTCTATATAAATGGCTTATTAAGTTACAAATAATGTAACAATGTGGACAATGTTTGTCCATAAATGAGTTCACAAATGAGGAAACAATTCTTTGATGAACCACAGGTCCAGACAATTGTTTCTAAAAATATAATCAATGTAACTATTATATACATTGTTACATTGTTATACCTAGTCTTCCTAAGTATAACAATATTAACTGATTATGTATATTTTTTTCTTTTAGACTTCATTTTTCAGAACAGTTTTAGGTTCCCAGAAAAATTGAGCAGAAAGTACAGAGAGTTCCCATATACTCCCTGATCCCGCACATGCACAGCACACCCCACTATCAACATAACCCACAAGAAATGTACATCTGCTGCAATTGATGAACCTACACTGACACATCATTATCACTCAAAATCCATAGTTTACATTAAGGTTCACTCTTGGTGTACACTCTATAGCTTTAGACAAAAGTATAATGACATTAATCTACCATTGTCATATCATGCAGAATAGTTTCACTGCTCTAAAAATCCTCTGTGCTATGTCTATTCATCTCTCCCTCCTTCCTGACCTCTGTCAACCTCGGATCTTTTTACTGTCTCCAGAGTTTTGCCTTTTGCAGAATGTCCTATAGTTGGAATCACACAGTATGCAGCCTATAAAGATTGACTTCTTTCACTTAATAATATGCATTTAAGATTCTTCCATGCCTTTTCATGGCTTTTTATTTAGCTCATTTTCTTTTAGTGCAAATAATATTCTGTTGTCTGGAAGTACCACAGTTTATCTATCCATTCATCTACTGAAAGACATCTTGGTTGCTTAACAGGTTACATTTTAACCTTGTTAGAATCCTAATAAGCAGAGAGAGCCGAAAAAATGGGTATATTTAGGTTACTAAGAGCCATGATATTATTTTTCACTTCTTTTGAAACTACTGTCCTTTTTCCATAAAAATAAGTAATGAAAAGAACAAAAGTTCCTGTAAATAGGCTCAATTAGAGCCTTATATGTTAACTGAATAATGCATAACATGAACATATACATACACAAACATTACATCAGTGGCATAATACAAGTAGTAAATTTATACAATGCAGTTTTAACCTGCGAAAATTGTTATTGCCACAAGAAAAATTTATTCTACTTCCCAACCTTGTTTCTGCCTTCTTTTGCTTCTTAATGAGTGATGTGTTTCTTTTGTGATTAAAGAGACACCAGAATGTTTCTTCAATAATTTAATCAAGTGATTAAGGAGTAGCCTTCATCTGACACTTTTAGCATTCTTAGATTTAATCAAAGTCAAATTAGTCTTTGTTTATAGACTATAAATAAAATGATAGAATGAAACAAAAAACAGACTTGAGTTCCTGTAACCTAAATCATAACCTATGTACACCATTTTTAAAGTCACTTTATGAAAAAAGAATTTAGATAATTTTTACTTGATAAATAACATATCTGTTTATGTAAAAGCCATTAGATTTGAAATAGGCATACATTTTTATAGTGTTTCTTTCAAGCAAATTTTCACATGTCTCAAGTCTAAGATCCAATCATTTTGGTCTGACTGGTTTTGAGCCTAATTTTGAGAAATATTTTCTAATGCACAAATTAAATTCATTGAAACAGAAAGAATCTGCCAGGAGGAGTGCACACAATATGTACTTCTAAAAGATCACAACAAAATAGTTTTTTTTCCATTTGACTTTTCATCCAAACAGCCAAGACATGAAACATCATTGAGGTAGTATATTTTTCTAAGGAAATTTCCTAAAAAAATACATTGAAAGATTCCGTGAAAGACTTCTTTTGATTTCCTTTGTATCTATGAAAACAAGAAATATTGAAAGTAAAGTTTAGGCAACATAGATGTTTGGGGGCCTACCTGCATAGTGAAAAGATTTGGATAGAATGCCTGAGCCTATTTATTTGAGCGAAACAGTGAAAACAATCACAGAGTAACTTACTAAAGGAAATTTAAATATTTTTATTACTTCAGCCTTTACACTCTCTCTCCTAACCATTTCTTCCAGTGAGATAGAGAGGGAATAAAGCTACTTGGGAAAAAGTTTATTGTTTAATGGAAGATTCTTTTTGGTTAGGGATTAATTATACTATATAATAATTACTATTTTATGAATAAAAGAAAGAAGACACATTAGCAATAGCCCATCATGACATTCTCATTCATTTCTCTCTTGATTAGCTTTGATGTTCACTCTTATTTTGCTCTCATTCTAAATTCATGAAATATCTTTTTCTCTTTCATTTTATTTATAGTTTTAGTCACACTATGAGTTGATGAAAATGATTTTTTTACTATAAAATCTATTTAGTCTGGGAGACATGTGTAGTAGTGGTTACCAGACCTCTGATTACAACTCCAGATAATTGGGAGAAAGGGGCCTGGCCACCCAAATCCACTTGATGAAGAGTATAGCCGGAGTCTGGAAGGGAAACGAGATGGAGCTGTCGCAAGTGAAACAGAAGAGCTAGACTGAGATAGCAAAACTGAAATAAAGACCAAGGCAGACAGCCACATCTATGTCATCGATCTAACACAGCAAGCAATGGCAAGGAGGTTTCATCTTACATGCTAATGCCTATCACTTGCTAGAAGTAACAGATGAAGAATGTGCGGTGGTGAAGAATGAGAGGTTACAGCCAAGTTCAGGGTGATTCAGTACTACAATTGATTAGCCATCACCCTCATAGATATAAGTAGAGAGAGCCATGACAAATGTGCCAAATGCTTGTGTTCTCTTACCTAAACAAGGAGAGAATATGTGATGGAGACAAAGGAACCTTCAGCTTTCTACATGGGTGGGCAGTATTTGTGCCTACATTAAAAACAGAGAGAGTCTCTACTTGGTTGCAGAGCATCCCACTGAGAAGCCATGGACGCAAGTCATCTTACCCGCTAGTTTACACTTTCAGCTTCCTCTTTGCATACTGGAAATAACTTCTGATCAAGCAATAGTTTCCCACATACTAACAGGCTGATGAGGTATCAATCCAGAGATATCAGGAATAAAAGGTTGAATTTCCTTGAAACTAAGTTTTCTGAATGGAGGCACAGTGAGAAATAATGAGTAAATCTTATAGAAACTCCATGCTATTACACAAGGCTCTCTCATTAGCAAGTGCCCAGTTTGTATACTTCCAGTCACTGATCACTCAGAAGGTCAAAACCAGAATAACTGAATCTAGATACCTGATACCTTGATAGCATGTGGTAAGAGAAGGTCTTATTGATCAACAGAATGACAGAGTTTGGTGGGTCAACGTAGAAGATAAAATGTGCTATATTCAGTGGAGTGCCAACCATCACTAGGGCAATGTTGCCAATATTTGAGCCAGATAGCTTGGAGATTAGGTTTGGATGAAGAATATTCCAGGAACACGTAAAGGATGAAAGGATGGGACACAGCCTCTCAAGTTCCCTGAAACTGTGACTAAGGACCAACACCATAGGTGATGGTATATTGTCACCAGAAATCTCTGAAGGTAGTCTTCAATGCTTTAAACATGTTCTAAAGGATAACTGAAATACTTCGATGCCAGCTTTTCCAAGTGAGCTCTTTTTTTTTTCACATGCCATTCTAGAGGAGGCCTCCTTAGCTCTTTCTGGTGTACAGAATCACACAATGGTTAAGAACCTGGCCTCTGAAGTCAGACAACCCTTGGATCAAATACTAGTTCCATCAGGTAATACTCAGATGAACTTTTAACTGGTTATGTGACATTTCTAAGCCTGGATCTCCTCATATGTAAAGAGGATAAAGCAAACATAGCAACTCAGCTGTAAAGATTAAACATGATAATATATGCAAAGAGACTAAGACAGTACCTGGCATAGTTAAGTGCTCAGTTAAATATTAGATTTAAAACAAACAAATGAAAATTGACCTCAGGTGCTGTGAATTTTTAGGTCCTATAATTATAGGCACTGATGTACCTGCGAACCACATGAAGTGCTTCTGTTGGCTTAAGCCTAGGCAGCAGGACCCGGTGTGAGCTAAGCTTTTGGCTCACCGTGATTATTCTAGGCTAGATCTCACTCTCATGAGGTATCTGGCTTTTCTGGAGGTAGCATCTCCAAAATTAAAGGTGGATGTGATAGTAAGAATTCCCTTTCCCACTGTCGCTTCGAGAGCCAGCTTCCAAGTAGACGTGACTTTGAGACCCACTAGGTTCACACGCTTGAATAGGAACACCCTATATCCCTGCTCCTAGCTCTAAGTTTGGACTGGGGCAGGGTGAGATAGTAAACTAAGACTTTAGCAACTAGAAAAGAGCCGCTACCTACAACATTTAGAAACAGTTCTCTCCTTTAAAGTAAATGCTTATTGGGAAAGTCAAGTCTGGTGAATTTACAATGATTTGCTATTAAATCATCATGAAGCTTAAAATCCCCAGAGGTCATGCTCATCTTTTCATTACACACATTGATTTTCATTTTCAGGAGGCCTAGACAGGCTCTGAAAAGTAGTTTATCTCACTGGGTTTCCCATCAGTAGGGCCAGGAATGCAACCTAAAGCTCCTGGTAGAGCTCTACCTAAAGAGGAGATCATACCGAGATCAAATGTGTAAGTGCTTCATTTCTTGAGCTTTAGCCATTAACTCAAGACAAGCAAAAGGTCAAAAGTCTCTAGAGATCAGACTGTGTCCAATTCCTCCTCCAAGACTAACAGGAATCTGAGGTCTGTAGAGATCAGATTGTGTCCAATTCCTCCTCCAAGACTAACAGGAATCTGAGGTCAAGAAGTTCTAGCCTGGGGGATTCATTACAGTCAGGAGTTGTAATGCAACAAGCTGACCTAGATAAACTGAATGCCAAAATTTAAAAGCCTAAGTCCAACATCCAAATGCATCACCAGTCCAAACAGACCAGGCAGAGAGCAAGAATTCATGTGTGACTTTAAGGGTGGAAAACAGAAGAGAGTGAAGGTTCTAAAGTATGATATAAAGGGACTTGTTAAAAGTGTTGGGCAGCATGAACACCACGTTTCACAAATCATGAAACTGAGTGAGGGTTTTGTTTCCAGCGTGATAACATAGGCAGGAAAGGTGGTATTGTGGTTCATAGTTATGTGAAAAATCCCTTCTAATGAGGGGATTCGATCCTTACTCATGTCCATGCTGACTAGTCAATCTTACCATGTCCATGCTGACTTCATTTCACACTAAAAAAGCTTAGTGTGAAAGTCAAAACAAGTTTCCCACTTCTGCCAAAAGTTTCCCTTTTCCAAAAGGTCCCTCTGTCTCCTTACCATGCATGGCAAATTTGAATTACAGAAAATAATTTCCAGTAGCACTACATTATAAAAAATACAACTTAGCGATAAACCAACTGTTGCAAAATGTCACAAGAAAAACACATGGTTGGGAACTCGACACCACATCATCATTCCTGATGATGAACCAATTCATTTTTGTCATTGTAACATACCAGGCAAGCTCATTCCCCGTTATTCTTATCAATTTACACTATGGAGTACAGTCATAGTATTCTGTCAAGGGAAGGGAGTGGAGTAGACAAAATGCCAACTTAGATGGGGATCCGTACTAGTAACAAGTGCCGATTCAGCACACAAGGAACTGCTCTATGATTAATTCAGGATCAAAGAGACAGAACTACTCTTTCCTGTAGTAAATGTATTTCTAGCCCATTAAACTAGAATTTGTAATGCTGGATAAAGCAGCATCACAATGGTTCCACTGCAGGATTAACTTCAATAACAAAATCATCCACTCAGACAGATGCAAATTTCCCTATTTCTATAATAGAAGGGTAACTGAAAGCTCCAAAGCATTCTTCACAGGTAACATTGAGCTCTTAGAGAATGTTCTTTGTCATAAGTTCAAAACAAGATAAATATTAGAAGCATTCAAAAGTATCTTATCTTTTAAACATCAGTCTTCAGAACAAAAAGTTATTGAATTTCTAAAATATTTTTCAGCAAAAAAACGGACCAGAATGATCCAATACTCACCAGCAGGGCAACTATGCCTAAGAAAAACCAGTAGGTATTTTTAAAAATTACACATAAAAGGATATTTTTTTCATAATTAGAAGTATATTTCCACATTCAAAGAAATTAAGAATATGCAGAGTGGACATGAATTTCTGACTTAGAAGCTTCCAGTTTGGGGGACTTAATACTGTACAAATGATCAGCTATTTTTGGAAAAAGAGAATGGCCATCGTTCCAGTGATATCTGATGTCCATTTAATAGCACAAGACAAGCAGGCTGGGAAAACACTGGAAGGAGCAAAGCAAAAGAAAAATAAGTGCTATAAACGCACATTTCTCAAACTTTAATGTTCATTTTAAACACTTGAGCATCATATGGGAATGAGGTCTGAGAGTCTACATTTCTAAATGTTACCATGTGATATCTATGCTTCTAGTCTGGGGAACACTCCTTGAAAGATGGTTACGAAGAAATAAAGGTAAGTCAGCATCATACAGAGAGGAGCTTGCTTTGTCAGATTTCTCTAAAGTCCCTCTTAGTCTGAACTATCCTACATCAATGGTTTTTAACTTGGCTGCACATTAGAATCACCTGGGGAGTTTCCAAAACTCCTGCTGCCCAGGTCACATCCCAAATCAATGACATCAGAATCTTGAGGGGGTCCCCAGGTGATTCCAATGTGTAACCAAGAGTGAGAAACATTGGCCTAGATTGACTTTTAATGACTTAACAAACAAAATTTAAGCTCAGCTCTTCCTAACTTTAGCTCAGTAAGCAAGCACTTGAACAGATGTCATGATTGCTAAAAACATCAACACAAGAAGATCAAGCAAAACCCTTAGCTGTTTTGATTATTTTCCACTGGGGTTCTTTAGGCAAATTTGTGAGGACTTTTTAGAATAAGGTCCATAGATGCCCTCTCATCTTTTCTCTTAGTTGGATGCACATTTTGCTGGTCCTATTTCACTATAGTCTTAAGGAAGGAAAAACACAACTTGCTGAATATAAATTTTCTTTAATTCACACATGCACACATTGATTGATAATTCATAGTGAATCCCAACTTCAGCTTCATGCTGAATATGGAAACAGCTTCAATCTCCCCATTATTACAGAAAAGTAATACTTTATATAACATCCATATCTGTAAAGGAAAAAGATGCTGATAGCAGCTGCAGCAAATGAAAACAAGATTAAGTTTTAATTATGATATTGGTTGTCTATATCTTGATCTGCAAGTAATGCAGTACCATGGAAATAAACTTCAGTTGGGCTTAAATTCTCCACACCATTATCACAATAAAAACTCATTATGGATCTGAAACATTTTACATAAGAATGCACATTCCTCTATAAATGTATATGATAATTAATAAAGTAAAGATAATCTTGACCAGTGGCATCTCCAACACAAATTTTTAAATGTTTACATATCAACCACAGGTCAAAATCCCTTCTTTCAAAATTCCTCCTAATATTGATTGTTCCAAAAGAAATCCTCCCATATCCTAAGTATTTGGTCTCTTACTTCTTTCAAATTAAAATTTAATTCATGTCTTTATTCCTTCATTCAATATCCCTTTATTCAACTGACTAATTAAATGCTAGTGTACTGTGCTACACTGTGGGTATAAGGTGATGAGCAAAACCACATATAGTCCCTGTCTTGTTAGAGTTTATAACATAGAAGGGCAGATAGACATCCCTTAAAAAATTACAGTATCACAAACCACTGTGTATAAAATAGATAAGCAACATGGATTTACTGTATAACATAGGGAATTATACCCATTATCTTGCAAGAACCTATAATGGAACAGAATCTGCAAAAATACTGAACCACTATGTTGTTCACCTTAAACTAACACAATATTGCAAAGCAACTATACTTAATTTTTTTTTAAAGGTATGAAGCATACAGGCTCATAAAAAAGAAAAAAAATACAGAATCAAGTATAAAATCACAAAACTGCAGCTATGACAAATGCTTTTAAAAAAGCAAGGAACACTGTGATATGGGACTCTAAAATAGAGAGTTTGACCTATTTAGGGAGGTCAGGGAAGAATGTCCTGAAGAAGCAACATTTGAACTGTAACCTGAAAGATGGTCAGTTTTTAAACTTTTTTAAAAAAGCTATATTGAAGTATAATTGATATACATAAAATTGCACAGATTTAATGTGTACAATTTGATGCATCTGAACATGGGCAAACATTTATAATACTATCACCACAATCAAGGTAACAGACATATCCAACACCTCCTAGAGTTTCCTTTGTCCCTTTGTTTTGTCATTTTGTTTTGTTTTGTTTTGTGGTAAGAGCACTTAACATGAGGTCTACCCTCTTCACAAATTTTGAAGGGCACAATATGGTATTGTTAACTATAGGCACTGTGTTGTACAGGCCACCTCAAGAACTTATCTGACATAACTGAAACTTTGTACCCTTTAAATAACAACCCCTCAATTCCTCATCCTCCAGCCCTTGGAAACACTATTACATTCTATGAGTCTGACTATTTTAGGTACCTCATATAAGTGGAATCTAAGTGGAATCATACAGTATTTGTCTTACTGTAACTGGCTTATTTCACTTAGCATAATACCCTCAAGGTTTATCCAGATTGTTACAAAGACAGGATTTCCATTTTTAAGGCTGAATAATATTCCATCGTATGTATATACCACTTTTTTTCTTTATCCATATATCTGTAAATGCACACTTAGGTTATTTCCACATCTTGACTACTATGATTAGTGCTGCAGAAAATATGCAAATACAGCTATCTTTGAGATTTTTATTTCAATTATTTTGGATATATACCCAGAAGTAAGATTGCTTGATCATATGATAATACTGTTTTAATTTTTTGAGGAACCTCCATACTGTTTTCCATAGCTGCTACACCATTTTGCATTTTTCCATAACTTTACCAACACTTGTTATCTAACAGGTGTGAGGTGATACTGCAGCTTTTGTTTGCATTTCCCTGATAATTAATGACATTGAGCATCTTTTCATATACCTGTTGGCCATTTGTATGCCTTCTTTGGAGAAATGTCTGTTCAAGTCCTTTGCCATTTTATCTATCTGTCTGTCTGTCTATTTATTGCTATTGAGTTGTAGTAGTTCCTTATATATGTTGGAAATTCAACCTGTTATCAGAAATATGGTTTACAAATATATTCTTGCATTCCAGAGGTTGCCTTTTCATTCTGTTCATATTTTCCTTTGCCTACCAAGATTGAGTCATGAAGAAACAGAAAATCTGAACAGATATTTCAATAATGAGTAAGGATATTAAAGGCATGCTTACAGAAATAGAAAAAAACAATTCTAAAACTCATATGGAACCACAAAAGACCCTAAATAGTCAAAGCAATTTTGAGCAAGAAAAACAACGCTGGAGGCACCACACATCCTGATTTTGAAATATATAACTATATTAATAACTATAATAATTAAAACAATATAGTATTAGCATAAAGACAGATCTAATGATTAATGGAATAGAATAGAGAGCCCAGAAATAAACTCACACATATATGCTCAATTGAGTACCAAGAAGACAACCAATGGGTAGAGGATAGTCTCTTCAATAAAATGGTACTGGGAAAACTGGATAGCCACACAAAGAAACATGAAATTGGACCCTACCTTACACCATACAAAAAAATAACTCAATAAGCTGTGAAACTGACATTTGTAAAAGAAAACTAACAAATAGTTTTTGACATTGTTCTTGGCGATGATTTACTGGATATGACGCTAAAGGCATAAATAGACAAGTGGGACTACATCAAGGATGGTCCATGTTAACTTAATGAAAAGGAACTAGAAGAACATTCCAAGTAAAGCGAAGAGCTTGGACAAAGATAATATGGCAGAAGGAAGCATTGCAGGTAGGAGGAACAGAATGGGACCACCGAGGCTCTGGTTGGAGCAAAGAGGGAAGGAAGTATGGTGTGCAGCTAAGCTGTTGTTCTAAATGGTGCCACTACCTGCTTCTTGGATTTGGGAAATGTTTCTCACGATGATTATGTACACTTTGATTAGGGAGGTGAAGTTGCAGAGTACAATTAAAACAGTCAAACGCTATAAACTATGTAGTACAGCTGTTCCTACAGGGGATAGGAACACCGACCCTCCATGAAGTGGAAGATCCAAGTAAAACTTATATTTGGCCTTCCATATATGCAGTTCCTCTGTAGCCATGTTTCCTCCATATACGTGGTTCTGCATCTGCGGAGTCAATCAACTGCAGATCATGTAGTACTGTAGTATTTACTATTGAAAAAAATCCACGTATAAGTGGACCCATGCAGTTCAAACTCATGTTGTTCAAAGGTCAACTGTATATTGTAAATATAGCCTCCAATTTAGAGTTCTTCCTTCTCACACTTCTACATCAATAAATATATTAGAATATTATAAGAGGTGACGTTAAAATTACCCTAGGGATTAGACTAGTACAATAATTATCCTAGGGATTAGACTAGTACAATAATAATAATATCCTAGGGATTAGACTAGTACAACATATTTTTAATATAGTAACTCTATGTTCTACATTTTCCTATACTGTCTTTGCAATGATTTAAATTCTATGATACATCTTCTATAAATAGATAGGAAAAACCTTGTGATAAAACTTGTGAACCAAATGGTAACATTTGTTTGTATATATCTAAATATATATGACCATAAATGGAGACTACAGAAAACAATTTTAAAATAAGAAAAGTTTGGTTCCAGGGTAAGCAAACTATAGCCAGTTGGCCCAATCCAGCCATGGCCTGTTTTTGTAAATAACGTTTTCTTTGAACAGAGCCACATGCATTAATTTAACTGTCTACGGCTGCTTTCACGCTACCTTGTCAGAGTTGAGTGGTTGCAATAAAAACCATATTGCCCTCAAAGTCCTTTATAGAAAAAGTTGGTCCCTATTGTGATTACAGCCAGAGTTAGTTTGACTCCATGCTAAAACATCCTCTATATTACATTTTTCCAAGGATTTTAGAACCTCCTTTGACAGAAAGTTTTCAAGAAAGTAAACAAATCTCTCCAGTAGGGTGACCAACTGTTTCTGTTTCCCTGGGACTCCTGGTTTTACCATTGAAAGTCCATGTCCTAGGAAATCCCTCAGTCCTGGGAAAAACAGGACAGTTATTTGCTTTATGACATCCCACCTAGAATTCCAACCAGGCAGCAACTTACCCTGAGACCTTTGTGAGTGAAGACTGTGTTTCCTGCATACTTTTAGTTGCATCCCCACACCTATCTCTACCACAGGTGCTAATAATTAGGAGAACTCCAGCAATGCCTTCATATCAATTATGGAATGATATATCATCTGCCGATCTGGCCCCAAATCTAAGTCCCCATGGAACAGGGCTCTTCAGATTATGAGGATCGTATCCATAAATGTAAAAGCATTTTATTTAACAGTATTATTTCTACTTCTCAAACTGCCTGCCTGGAAGAAAACTCATTTACAAAGGCAACAATTAACAGCTTTGTTCGAGGTGATATGAGATGAAGATTACAGAAGCAATGCCGCTTTCCCAACTCGCTTAAAAAATAAAACAAAACAAAACCAACCAATTAAACAAATAAAACACTACTTGGGGTTTAAAACACACACACACACACACACACACACAAAAAAACTCTAGGCCTGTGATTCAGCTCAGGTCTGTGGGCCCAAGTGTGAGGGCAGCTAACAATTACTGGAAGCAGCATCCCAGGGAATAACCCCAGATAAAGCCTGTAAATCCAGGACAACCCATGCAAAGCCAGGCCGATGAAAAGTTAGGAGGGATTAAGAGAGGACAAGTTCTTAATAAATAGTATGTGTTGGGGGAGGGAGTTGTGGAGGAGGGAAAAGACAGAGCTACCTGGAGCAATTCCTGACCAAGGGTCAGTGAAGGTTCAGGATCCAATTTCCACAGGTTAAAGTTTGGGTGAACCAGGAGATGCTTGAGGGAGACAGCGTGGAAGTGAATAGTTATCATTTTAAGTAAACCAAAGTATTTGTGTTTGTTTCTTTGTCAGGGTAATTTAATTTCCATTTTTCACTGGTAGCAGCTGGAAAACTATCTCAGTTTAAACTGTGGACACAGTTGCCAAGTGTTGCTTTCATCGGTGTGTATGCTTTTAAGTAACTAATTTACACCCAAACACAGTGGTACTTGTCAAAAATGGTTTTAGGTACTGTACTCTAGAATAGGTACCTGCCTAGAATAACTTTTCTATAAGCGACCTAGGCACAGGTTCGCACCCAAAGCAAGAAGCATGCATCATAAAAGATGGAATGCTGATTTCTAAATTTGTGTTAGCACCCCACTGACCATTTTTCAAAAGATCTGTGAGCATCTCATGAGGAGTAAACTGGTATTTTAAAGCTGTCAAAGTGTGCATTAGACAATAAATGCTCAGGGCATGTATGAGAGATCGTCATAAAGATAAGTAACACTCTTGCTTTTTCCTTTCCTGGGGTGGGGGGAAGCGCTTTTATCGGCGTTTTAGTTATTTCATGGTAAAGGTACATTTTATTCAGAATGCACCTTCAAGACAAACAGAAAATTCTGCATAATGCTGTGAGAGCCTGTCTTCATTGTGATTACCCTTGTATCATTATAGGGATTATTATGAGGTTGAATGGAGGTGAAAACATTTCTTCCTTTCTTTGGAAAAAGCAGGGAGTGAGGATTCTGGATTTGAGTAAAGGGAAGATGCATGGGAGCATCTGTACAGTTGAGTGAGGCTCCCAGCTCTAAGCTAAGGAGAGTGAGAAAGAAGGACATCTCAGACAGCGCAGCATGGCCTGTGCCTAAGGAGATTATTACACCGGCAAAACCACACTTAAATTAATAAAATTTTTAATATGCCAAGTATAAAAAGGTGCCTCTAAGTAAAAAAGTAGCAGGGGCACATCCTAACCAGAAATGCATGGCTCATGACTAAGTGAAATAGAACCCTACTTGAAATTTGTATTTCTGTCAGTTCTATGATTCTTCACCTTATGCACAAGCTCTCAATACATGGTTTTTACTTTTTGCTAAATTGTGATATGTGTGTATCTTATAATTATGCAACTCAATGAATTCTCACAAACCAAACATACCTCTGTAGCCAACACTCAGATCAGGGAAGAGAACATTAGCTGCCACCACTGTCCTTCCTGTAAGCCACCATCCTAAGCTTGGCTTCGTGCATCTTTGTTGAATATCACTATTTGGTCTTAGCCATATTTCTGGGTCTTGGGTCTAGGGATCATGCTTCCAATGGGGTGAAGTCCAGACAACTGCTCAGTTCTGGAGGATCTGGTGAGGGGACAACACCAGAGGCAAAGCAGGGGGGCCTGGAGCCATTGTATAGACCATAGGTCAGCAAACTTGTTCTGTAAAGGGCCAGATAAGGAACATTACTGGCTTTCTGGGTCATAACATCTTTGTTAAAACTCTAAATGAGTATCAGTGGCTGTGTTCCAATAAAACTTTATTTATGAAAACAGACAATGTTTTTGTACTTTGTTGACCCCTGGTATAGAGAAGCAATATCTGTGGAATGTGGGATATTGTGTGAAAACATCAGAAATACTTCAGGAGGGGAACCTTTAAAATCTTGTACCTCACTCTAAATAAAAGGCAGTTAACTCAGACATTTGTTATCTGACTCCTCAAAGCAGGATAACTTAGGCCTTATAGCTCATTTTTGCTTATTTCTATCATTAGTCTAGTTCCTAACTTTCAAAATAACGCTGTAGTCAGCAGGAAGAGACTGCAAATGTCTAGAAGCAAGACTATTTCTGTTATACTTAGCAACATTGCTTAAGGAAAGCACTCCGGATTTCGCACTAATTTTTAAATTACAAATTCATTAAAAGCAAAGTTTTGTTCCAGTAAAATATTCCATGAACAATGGAATTTGTATAAATCTTGAAGGTTTTTATATTTGACAATTTAACCATTAGTTAAAAGTTCATTACATTATAAACTGAAAAGAGGGACACAGTTACATGTAATAGCACATTTCTTTCACTTTTTAAAAAACACAGGTCATTTTAAGATACTTCCATTCAATTCTGTTTCCAGAAAGCTATTGTTCTGGGACATAATGAAATGGTTTCCAACACCTTGAACTCAATGTGTTGGATCCTTTATGGTTTTGGCAGAGGGTGTTCTAATGTCTACTACAGAAATACCAAACATGAGAAAGAATGGAATTTCTACAAAGTTCCTGCTTCATCTGCTTTCTATTTTTCCTTCAGAAAACTATGAAAACATACAGGGAAATGTGAAAATTAATGTGATTTGACAACAATCATACAACCATTGGCCATCACCTGATATTTATCACATACCCATTGAATTAGTTTTTGTGATTATGTTTTACAACTGGGAAATTACCCATATTCTTTTCTTGGTCCACATAGTAGATATAGCATCAGGTTTTTTGTTTTGTTTTGTTTTGTTTGCCCTCACACTAAAACTCGTAACATCACCTCACCAATGTGTAGGCCATCTTTGACTCCTCATTTTCTCTTTTCCTATATCCAAAATATACTGTTCCATATACTGTTCCCATTAACCCTACTGCCTACATTCCAGTCCCGAACACCATCATTTCTCAATTGGATTATTGCAATAGCCTCCTAGCAGTCACCTTGCTTCCACAATTATCCCCACCACAGTCTACTCTGCACACAGCAGCTACAGCGATGCCTTTCAAACACAGACTAGAGGTTGTTATTAATCAGTTCAAAATCCTCCCACAGCCTTCACCCCCTTCCTTATTTTATCTATATGTTCATATTTATTTGTTATATATTTTAATGACCTTTTCTATCAACTAGAATAAACTCAATAGGAATAAGGAAAGTTGGGATGCAGGAAAGGAAAGGGAAGGTGGGGTAGAAAAATTGCCTTTAATTTATTAGATATCTACACATAAGACCACACAGCAGAATTTCTCATTCATTTGCAATGTAAATTACATTCAAATATTCAAATATGCTGCAACTATAATTCAAATACTGTGGATGAAATTACTAAGGTGATTTTAAAGAGTAAGTAAAATAAACGATGTGTAAAGTTTTTCTGTGGTCATTTTGATGTTAATTATTATCAGTAAATACTGAACTTTAGTGGAAAGCATATTTTTCTTGTTACTGTGGGAGTTGTATCACATAAAGGAGTTATCTCTTAAGTAGTTTACGATCACTGTCAGAAGAAAAGAGAAAAAGACAATACATATTTCCTGTGCATGCTATAGAAAATAGTTTAAGGTAAATAGTTGTTTTAATTGACTATAAAATATCACTAGCATTTGAAATTTGTCATCCTTTTGATTAACATGAAGTATAAAAGAAAAAATACCAACTTATTTCCTCCTTAGAAACTGTCAGACTTGTTATTATCGATCTTCACTGGAATTCTTCACTAAAATTTATTTTTATATTATCATAAAAGAGTTGGACCTGGGATTGCAGCCTGTTGTTGAAATCCCTCTTCTAAACCTACGCCTCTCCTTATTTGACAATTGTCAGGATGCCATCTGCACTCCTTATTGCCTTATGAAAGAAATTGGTCTCCTCTCACCTTCAAATGGCATGTACTTGAATGGATAAAAATAGGGTTCTAAGCAGAATGTGTTACAATAGATATATTTATTTATTCTTGGGGATAATTCCTAACAACAAGAAAATACTCACCCTGTCCTTACCCCTAGACACACATACACAAGTCTTTCTCCAGGTAAACTTCTGTCTGTCTTTAAGTCCACTGTTATTTTTAAACTTTAAGGAGATTCTAAAATTCTAAAATGGGTAAAATCTTACCTATTGTCAAATTGAGATCCACTGTCATGTTATATAGAGCATGGGGAGTAACACCATTCTATAACTACTATTATTCTAGAAAAAATAAATTCACTGTAGTCTTCACAGATGGTTCAGGCTGCTATAAAAAAAATATCAACAACTGGGTGGATTAAACACATAAATTTATTTCTCACAGTTTTGGAGGCTGGGAAATTCAAGATCAAGGGGTCAGGTGATTTGTTCCTGGGGAGAGCTCTCTTCCAGGCTATGTCCTCACATGGTGGAGAGGGAGGGAGAGAGGGAGAGAAAGAGAGAGAGACAGAGAGAGCACTCTGGTGTCTCTTCTTATAAAGGCTCTAATCCAATTATGAGGGGTCCACCATTATGACCTAATTATCTCCCAAAGATCTCATCTCCAAATATGATCATACTGGGGATCAGGGTTTCAACCTATGAATTTGGGGTGTACACAAACATGCAATTCATAGAAGTCCACTGAAGATTCCCCATAATAGGATAAAGCAAAAAATATTTACACAAACATTTAAAAAATATTAGTCTCTAAACTCACGGCGCTAGTTAAAAATAAAAATAAAAAAAGAAAAAATACTATAGGATTGTATTTAATATTTAAGACTTTAACTTTGACCCAAATTAGAATAAGCAGGGTCGTATATACAATCAAAAATAATGATTGCCTTCACACCTACCAGGATGGTTCTAATCAAAAAGACAGATAATACAACGTGTTATCTGGGGAGGAAGTGGAGAAATTGAAGACTTTGACCCTCCTAACAGGAATGTAAGATGTTGCAGCCGCTTTGGAAAGGAGTCTGGCAGTTCCTCCAACAATTAAACCTAAAGCTACCATATGATCCAGCAATCCCACTTTCAGGTATATATATTCAAGAGAAATGAAAACATACGTCCATGTAAAATCTTATATGTGAATGTTCATAACTGCATTTTTCATAATAGCCAAAAAGATGAGAAAAACTTAAATGTCCATCAACTGATGAATGAATAAATAAAATGTGGTTTATCCATACAGTAGAATGCTTTTCAGCCATCAGAAGGAATGAAATACTAGTAAGAGCTACAACATGAATGAACCTTGAAAACATCATGCTAAGTGAAAGAAGCCAGTCATAAAACACCAGACCACATATAGTATGATTCCATTTATATGAAATATCTAGAAGTGGAAAATCTATAGGATATAAAGATTAGTGGTTGTCAGGAGACTGGGAAGATGGAGGGAAAGGGAATCGCTAAGGACACAGGGTTTCTTTCTGGAGTAATGAAACGTTTTAAAAATGGTTGTGGTGACAGATGTACAACTCTATGCAATAAGCTGCACACTTGATTATTTATTTGGCCTCACTGCGCCACTTGTAGGATCTTAGTTCCCTGACCAGGGACTGAACCCTTGCCCTCGACAGTGAAAGCTCGGAGTCTTAACCACTGGACTGCCACGGAATTCCCTAAGCTGCACATTTTAAAAGGTGTGTTTTAAATAAACTATCTATGTATTGAAATTTTACATAAGTTTATTGATGTATGTTTTATATAATTTTATATACACCTATATTTATAGTAGATATATTTATATATGTTCATAGTATATATTTTATATATTCATATTATATATTAATATCCTTTATATTTGTTGATATATACTTTTATAAACTTTTTGGATACATACATATATTTGATATGAAATATATCAATAGAGCTGCTAAAAATATTGCTTATGCTATTCCTGAAGAAAATGCCATCTTTGTTTCCATGGAGCTTACGTGGGGAGAGGGTAAATACCAATAATAAATACAAATATAACCTTACATAGCAAAACATAATATGTTTTTAGATAATAAAAATGCTAGAGAGCAAATGAATCAGAGTAAAGGTACAGAGTTTGGTGGGTGGTAGACAGATATTTTAGAGAGGATAGAGGAAGCCCCTGGAAAGGTCACAATTGCATTAAGACCTGAGTAACGTGAAGGAGTAAAACATAGAAAGGTGTAGGAGGAAGGTGGTCCAGACACATATAAAGGCCCTGAGTATAAAATAAGCTTGGCATACACTCAAAGAACCACAGGGAACCACTTGGGGTTAAGGGAAGGAATGAAGCCATGGACATCACAAACGGAGGTAGGCAGAGGAGGCATACCTTGTTCATCTCTAACATTTTTATTAGAGATATCCAAGAGTGAAAAGTCATATTAAATGCTTAACAGTATCATTTCATAGTATGGTAGTTCAGCTGAATTCATGTCTTGTTTGCTTCTTTAAGTTAACTGTGAAATCTCTCAAAGAGTTTTGATTTTGGATGGCATTAGGGAATGGGTTTTTATAAAAGCATCACTCTCTAGTGGGAATAAAAGTTACAATTCCATGAATAACATTAAAATAATAGTTAAAAATTAAATCAACATGAATTGGTGATGTCAAGAACATTTTCTATTTTCAGAATTTACTCCACTGAGATTAGTGTATCAGATAAGGCACCAGCAGGAAAGAGAAGGCACATCAGATTGTGTAATTTAAGGGACATTTAGTAAAGGAACTGTTTTTAAAAGTGTGGGTAGCGTTAAGGGAGACCTCAAGAGACTGAAGGATCCCAGCCTAGTCATATCAGGGAGCTGGACACCATCATCATCTTTAGTCCTGATGAGGGGGAGGAGAGACCTGCTATTGGAACCTGGGCAGCTGGGGAGAGATGGGGAGTGATGGAATAAGCTCTTTGTGTAGATGGCTACCCGACAGAGTCGTGATCTTCACTTAAGGATTCAGCCAATGACAGAGCTACTAGAGTGAGCTGGGGGAATAAATGTCCTGACCTCATTCTCCTCCCTTCTTCCTTCAGATCTCTTGCCAGAGTTACCCACAGACCAAAGCTGACGTAGTCCAGAGAGCTCAACGTCTTGGAGCACAGCACAGAGGGGAGAAAGGTGGAGACTGAGTTTGGAAGAACAAATGGGGGACTTCTCTGGTGGCATAGTGGTTAAGAATCCACCTGCCAATGTAGGGAACACGGGTTTGAGCCCCGGTCCGAGAAGATCCCACATGCCGCGGAGCAACTAAGCCCATGTGCCACAACTACTGAGCCTGCGCTCTACAGCCCATGAGCCACAACTAGTGAGCCTACAAGCCACAATTACTGAAGCCCGCGTGCCTAGAGCCCGTGCTCTCTTGCTGCAAGAGAAGCCACCGCAATGAGAAGCCCACGCACCACAACAAGAGAAAGCCCATGCACAGCAATGAAGACCCAATGCAGGCAAAACTAATTAACTAAATAAATAATTTTAAAAAAAGAACAAATGGAATAGTTGTGTCATATACAAGCAATCAAATACAATTAGAATTTGCATTATCTGCTTATGGTACTGAGTAAATAAATACCTAAGTGTCAAATCATTATTCATTTACTTTAACAAGCTTGCAAAATGCCAGCCACTCCACAAGTCACTGAAAACTTATGCATGGCCCTTACTTTCAAGCTGATTACTTATACTAATAAGAAATTCATTAAGTTAACAGAAGATTTATACAGTATGTCAGTAGTGCTAGTAGTGAAAGTACTATGATCAAGAGAAATGTTGATTCTTCTATTTTTTCTGCGATATATACATACATATACACACACATATATATAATTTTAGAATCACCGACCCATAACCTGTATCAGTGATTCTATAATTTTACACCAGAACACACACATATGATATTAACTATACAACACTTTTGCTCAAGTGCTTACCCAGGATTATGACCAATTCCTTGTGTTTGCACTACTATTTCAATACAATGTTTCCAGCTCAAAAACTGATATCGGAATGCAAGGGAAAATGGTAAAATTAGAACAATAATCTAGTAAATTATTACAGTTTGATTTGATTGTGCATTTTTAGTAGTTTATATGTTAAAAGTAATTTATTTCTTGTAATACAGAGTTGGACAGTGAGACTCAATTCCATTATTGGGAACAGCTAACTTACACTGCCCTATGACCTATATTCCATTAGGTTATAACCAGCAAAGTAGACACAAACAGACTGTCAATCTTCCTGACATGCAAATAGCAAGAGTCCCCTTCTGTGCCTTTGTTTTCCAGCTCTTTTCCTAGTTGCCAAAATTAAGACATGAGTTAACATAATTATTAAAA
This sequence comes from Neophocaena asiaeorientalis asiaeorientalis, assembly GCF_003031525.2. Lineage (NCBI taxonomy): Eukaryota > Metazoa > Chordata > Mammalia > Artiodactyla > Phocoenidae > Neophocaena > Neophocaena asiaeorientalis. Next base: position 7,353,805 of record NW_020173955.1, on the reverse strand, counting down.
TTTTTGAGAAGCATAAAACTTGCTGTGAAATGTTGAATCCAGGAAGAGGAAAAGCCAAGCAAAACATTAAAATAATGGTTTTCCAGCTATTTCAAAACATCTTCATGATTGAAAACCTGCCTATGGACAATATGTGCAAAAAATATTTGCTGGGTGGAGAGTAACCCTTTCATCCACCCTATCAAGAGCCTCACATTCATGTTCCATAATGTAATTAGATTAAAATTAATACCATTATATTGCCTTGTGGATTAAAGCATGTAAATTTTATCAAACGATTCAATTTATCAAATATATTTCATTCTGCTTTGCCTAATTATAGACCACGAAGAAATATAAAAAGAAAACATACAAGATGAACAAGGTTCTACCCCTTCTCTCTTCACTTGCTATTGTTAGTTCCAAGCGTTCTAACTTTTTTTTATTCTGTACATGAAAGGGTAGAGAAAAAACACTTTGTGTTAATGTGCCCAAATAGGTGGTAGAATAAAACTCAAAGAATTTATGGCACACATGCACAGTGCCTGTGTGTGTGTGTGTGTGTGTGTGACAGAGAGAAAGAGAGAGAGGCAGAGAGAGATACTGCACAACCAAAAAACTTTCACCAAGTCATGATGTTGTGAGTTTTGGGTTTGTGTTAACAGCATGCTTTGAAACAGTGGGATGTAATGAAATAAAGGAGTAGCTATTAAGGCTGGCTGGCCATTTTCACAGTCTTCCAAAAACACTGAAATCCCTCCCTGGTAGGATTTGCAAAACATTAACATCTTACAGTATCTGTCTTTCTTTGTCTGACTTATTTCACTTAGCATAATGCCCTCCAAGTCCATCCATGTTGCTGCAAATGGCAAATTTTCATTCTTTTTTATGGCTGAGTAGTATTCCATTATATATATATATATATATATATATATATATATATACACACACACACACACACCCCACATATTCTTTATTCATTCACCTGTTGATGGACCTTTAGGTTCTGTTCATACCTTGACAATTGTAAATAATGGTGCAATGAACATTGGGGTACACATATCTTCTCGAATTACTGTTTTTGTTTTTTTCGGATATACTGCATGATATCGCTTATATGTGGAATCTAAAAAACACAACAAACTAGTGAATAAAACAAAAATGGAACATAGCCTCATCCACCAGAGGGCAGACAGGAGAAGCAAGAAGAACTACAATCCTGCAGCCTGTGGAACAAAAACCACATTCACAGAAATATAGACAAGATGAAAAGGCAGAGGGCTATGTACCAGATGAAGGAACAAGATAAAACCCCAGAAAAACAACTAAATGTAATGGAGATGGGCAATCTTCCAGAAAAATGGAACATTCTCCAGGATAGATCACATCTTGGGTCACAAATCAAGCCACAGTAAATTTAAGAAAATTGAAATCATAACAAACATCTTTTCTGACCACACGCTATAAGGTTAGAAGTGAATTACAGGGCAAAAAACACAAACACATGGAGGCTAAACAATACGTTACTAAATAACCAAGAGATCACTGAAGAAATCAAAGAGGAAGTCAATAAATACCTAGAGACAAATGACAATGAAAACATGACGATCCACAACCTATGGATGCAGCAAAAGCAGTTCTAAGAGGGAAGTTTATAGCTATACAAGCCCACCTCAAGAAACAAGAAAAATCTCAAATAAACAATCTAACCTTATACCTAAAGGAACTAGAGAAAGAAGAACAAACAAAACCCAAAGTTAGCAGAAGGAAAGTAATCATAAAGATCAGAGCAGAAATAAATGAAATAGACACAAAGAAAACAATAGCAAAGAGCAATAAAACTAAAAGCTGGTTCTTTGAGAAGACAAATAAAATTGATAAACCATTAGCCAGATTCATCAAGAAAAAGAGGGAGAGGACTCAAATCAATAAAATTAGAAATGAAAAAGGAGAAGTTACAAACAGACACCGCAGAAATACAAAGCATCCTAAGAGACTACTACAAGCAAGTTTATGCCAAAAAAATGGACAACGTGGAAGAAATAGAGAAATTCTTAGAAAGATATAACCTTCCAAGACTGAACCAGGAAGAAATAGAAAATATAAACAGACCAATCACAAGTGATGAAATTGAAACTGTGATTAAAAAATCTTCCAAAACAAAGAGAAGTCCAGGACCAGATGGCTTCACAGGGAAATTCTATAAAACATTTAGAGAAGAGCTAACACCCATTCTTCTCAAAGTCTTCCAAAAAATTGCAGAGGAAGGAAAACTCCCAAACTCATTCTATGAGGCCACCATCACCCTGATACCAAAACCAGACAAAGATACTACAAAAACAGAAAATTAGAGACCAGTATCACTGATGAATATAGATGCAAAAATCCTCAACAAAATACTAGCAAACAGAATCCAACAACACATTAAAAGGATCATACACCATGATCAAATGGGATTTATCCCAGAGATGCAAGGATTCTTCAATATATGCAAATCAATCAATGTGATACACCATGTTAACAAAGTGAAGAATAAAAACCATAGGATATCCATAGATGCAGAAAAAGCTTCTGACAACATTCAACACCCATTTATGATAAAAACACTCCAGAAAGTGGGCATAGAGGGAACCTACGTCAACATAATAAAGGCCATATATGACAAATCCACAGCAAACATCATTCTCAATGGTGAAAAACTGAAAGCATTTCCTCTAAGATCAGGAACAAGACAAGGATGTCCACTCTCACCACTATTATTCAACAAAGTTTTGGAAGTCCTAGCCACGACAATCAGAGAAGTAAAAGAAATAAAAGGAATACAAACTGGAAAAGAAGAAGTAAAACTGTCACTGTTGGCAGATGACATGATATTATACATAGAGAATCCTAAAGATGCCACCAGAAAACTACTAGAGCTAATCAATGAATTTGGTAAAGCTGCAGGATACAAAATTAATGCACAGAAATATCTTGCATTTCTATACACTAATGATGAAATATCTGAAAGAGAAAGTAAGGAAACACTCCCATTTACCACTGCAACAAAAGGAATAAAATACCTAGGAATAAACCTACCTAGGGAGACAAAAAACCTGTGTGCAGAAAACTATAAGACACTGATGAAAAAAATTAAAGATGATACCAACAGATGGAGAGATATACCATGTTCTCAGATTGGAAGAATCAGTATTGTGAAAATGACTATACTACCTAAAGCAATCTACAGATTCAATGCAATCCCTATCCTATTACCAAGGGCATTTTTTTACAGAACTAGAACAAAAAATCTTAAAATATGCATGGAGACACAAAAGACCCCAAATAGCCAAAGCAGTGTTAAGGGAAAAAAACGGAACTGGAGGAATCAGACTCCCTGACTCCAGACTATACTACAAAACTACAGTATTCAAGACAATATGGTACTGGCACAAAAACAGAAATATAGATCAATGGAACAGGATAGAAAGCCCAGAGATAAACCCATGCACCTATGGTCAACTAATCTATGACAAAGGAGGCAAGGATATACAATGGAGAAAAGACAGTCTCTTCAATAAGTGGTGCTGGGAAAACTGGACAGCTACATGTAAAAGAATGAAATTAGAACACTCCCTAACACCATACACAAAAATAAACTCGAAATGGATTAGAGACCTAAATGTAAGACTGGGCACTATAAAACTCTTAAAGGAAAACATAGGAAGAACACTCTTTGACATAAATCACAGCAAGATCTTTTTTGATCCACCCCCTAGAGTAATGGAAAAAAAAACAAACAAATGGGACCTAATGAAGATTAAAAGCTTTTGCACAGCAAAGGGAACCATAAGCAAGATGAAACGACAGCCCTTAGAATGGGAGAAAATATTTGCAAATGAATCATCGGACAAAGGATTAATCTCCAAAATATATAAACAGCTCAGGCAGCTCAGTATTAAAAAAGCAAACAACCCAGTCCAAAAATGGGCAGAAGACCTAAATAGACATTCGTCCAAAGAAGACATACAGATGGCCAAGAAGCACATGAAAACCTGCTCAACACCACTAATTATCAGAGAAATGCAAATCAAAACTACAATGAGGTCTCACCTCATACCAGTTAGAATGGGCATCATCAGAAAATATACAAACGACAAATGCTGGAGAGGATGTGGAGAAAAGAGAACCCTCTTGCACTGTTGGTGGGAATGTAACTTGATACAGCCACTATGGAGAACAGTATGGAGGTTCCTTAAAAAACCAAAAATAGAATTACCATATGACCCAGCAATCCCACTACTGGGCATATACCCAGAGAAAACCATAATTCAAAAAGACACATGCACGCCAAAGTTCACTGCAGCACTCTTTACAACAGCCAGGTCATGGAAGCAACCTAAATGCCCATCGACAGACGAATGGATAAAGAAGTTGTGGTACATATACACAATGGAATATTACTCAGCCATAAAAAGGAACAAAATTGCATCATTTGTAGAGACGTGGATGGATCTGGAGACTGTCATACAGAGTGAAGTAAGTCAGAAAGAGAAAAACAAATATTGTCTATTAATGCATATATGTGGAACTTAGATGTGGTTCAGATGAACTGGTTTCTAGAGCAGAAACTGAGACAGAGAAGTAGAGAAAAAACGTATGGACACCACGGGGGGGAAAGCGGTGGGTGGGGGGGGTGGTGGGATGAACTGGGAGATTGGGATTGACATGTATACACTGATGTGTATAAGGTTGATGACTAATAAGAAAGAAAAATAAATAAAAAATAAACATTAAAAGAAAAACTGAAGCCGACTCACAGATATTGAGAACAAACTAGTGGTTACCAGTGGGAAGAGGGGAGGGGGAGCGGAAATACTGAGGTAGAGGGAAAAAGGGGTTATTATGGGATTATAGAAATCATGTGTGTCATACTTTTGAAAATTGTAAAGCACTACAGAACTTAATGAATCTTTCATTGAATAAAATTTTATATACCAAAAAAATATGTAAACATCTTTCATGGGTCAAGTGTTTGGGTCTCCGTAAAACTTAGAGCACTGTTGTCCCAAGTGGAATTCATTAGCTTAAAATAGAAATTTTGTGCCAAATTGCTTGCTTCTGTGAGCAAGCAATCCTACCTTGTTTAGTCATAAATGCTAGAAGAGCATAAATGCTAGAAGAGCATCATCTGCAAATTCAGATGATGCTCAGAACAAGTGATCCACAATAATCAGTAGCTCAGGGCACAGATAAACCCAAATTGTATAATCTTTCCCAGAAATCAACATAAGCTAATCAAAGGAAACCCTGAACTGAAGTAAATATTTAATCAATCATTAGGCTTTAATTATTTTTCAGTTTTGTGATGCATTAATTGCATGTGATTTCTAAAGGTTGTTAATTTCAGCCTGTTTTTTTTCTTGAGACTAAAAATTAAACAGGTTTTGAAATTGACATTTTCATGTCAAATAGAACTATAAATGATGTCAAAAAGGCATTTTTTTCCAACTATAACAACTTTTGGACCCTTAAAATTATTTCATACCTAGAATTCAAAACCAAATCATTTTAATACTCAGCCCAAATTGTTGGCACGTGAATAGTGACAGCAAAAAATATGTCTCACGTCACAGAACACAAAGCAAAGAACATGGGCTAAAAGGACCTGTGCCAGTTTTTAGTGCCCTATTATAGGCTTGCATGAACAATCACGTAATTTGCATCTCCATTGTTTAAAGTCACTTTAGGAAAACCACCTCCACATTGTCAAAGTATTACTTCGGGGCTTTTTTCTTAAGCATTAGGTAGTACATGTGAATATTAAAATCAATGCACTACTATCTTTCATAAATTAAAAAAATCATGTTTATATTTTGAGTTTAATGATTCATTGATTATTTTATATCTACTGTCTTCAATAAGAAAAATAAACTTAGAAGAGTGTGCTGAGCTTCAAAAAGTCATGTATTTTACTTCTAATTATTATTTGATTTGTAAAGCTTTTTAATCGAGCCCTTTGTATTCTCCAGCAGGATATAATATGTTTTTATGCTTAAAATTCATTATATTCTTCTATTCAAAACTTGATCCCTAACTTATCAATATATAGTGAAAATTGTTCGTCATTTAAATTTAGTTTTAAGATATATTTTTTTCCTTGCTTGCAAAAGAACTTTTAAAAGCTTTGACTTGAAACAATTACAAGAAGTTTGACCAAATCTTAATAGGCTCCCAAACAAAAATGTGGGCTTTCTAAAGTGACAAATAAGAGTAATAAGACAAATGGCTATAATGGTATTGACCTGTTCACCTAACAGAACCATTTAAACTTGGTTGCCATGGAAAACCATGCTGAGAAGGAAACAGTAGGAGAAATCTAATTTAGTGCTAGGGCCAGTCAGTACCTCCATGGCTACTTTCTAGTCTCTTTTCCTTGGAATTGTTTCTCAGGGTCACCAGTTGTGTCCCCACATTTGCCCCAGAAAATTGATGACGCTTCAGAATGTTCTGCACACAAATATACTTACCCTCTCTTTACCATTAAACAAGTGTGGAATAAAGCACTCTAACACTCTGACATGAAGGACAGATCATTTTGGCTGCCTGCTTAATTACATATACTATTTGTAGGAAGTTGCCATTTTACAGTCTTTATTTTTCTTGACTTCTCGGTAGGATTCAATACTGCTAACCTTTGTCACTTATAAGATTCTCTTTCATTGATATAGTTGATGTTATGCTCTCCTTTATCAGTTTTACAGACTCGTCCCCTTATACTCTCTGGGTAATTAAAAACTCAGACTTAGCCCTCCTCTTTTACCATTCAAAACTTTTCTCTCCATGGAATCTCATCCTCACTGAAGGCTCTGATTACCACTCATGCACTGATGAGTCTCAAAATTTTATCTCCATGCTAGACCATTCTTCAGAACTCTAGGACTATACATTCCAATCTCTGGGATAAGTTAATGACCCATACCCAAAACTGCTCTTCTCTTTCTTAGTGTTCTCTACATCAGTGACTACTATCAACTTCAATCAACAACTATCAATTATACAAGTCAGAAACCCACGAGGTATTTCGGAGTTCTTTTTCCCCTTCAAGTCCAATCCAGTAGCCCATCCTGATGGCTCTTGCTCCAGAATTTATGCCACCTCTGTTCCTTTCTTCTTCCACTTCTACCACCCTATTGAAAGCCACCACAATCCCTCACCTACCCTATTGCACAGCCTTTTTAAATTTTTTTTAATTTAAACATTTTTTTGGACCAATTTACGTTTAACTTGCCTTCCTATGTCTACTCTTATCCCCTTCCAGAAACTATAGACAGTTCCACCTATAGACAGTTATTTAAAAATTATGAACCTAACTTTACGAGATCTTACAATCACCTCTTTATTAAAATAATCCACTGGCTTCCTACTGAGTTTCCAAGGAAGACCACAAGTCTTTCCATGGTCTTCCAGGTCCTATAAGGTCATGCTACCATTCCTCATCTTAACATCATGGTCCTCTCAGTTCTCTGCGTTCTAGTCACTCTGGCTATTTTAAGTTCTTAAATAATTGATGTCCCTTACACCAGGGGTCCCCAACCCCCAGGCCGCGGACCGGTAGCGGTCCGCAGACTGTTAGGAACCGGGCCGCACAGCAGGAGGTGAGCAAGCGAAGCTTCATCTGCCACTCTCCGGCCGTGGAAAAACTATCTTCCACAAAACCGGTCCCTGATGCCAGAAAGGTTGGGGACCGCTGCCTTACACCACAGAATCTTTGCACAGGCACTGACCTTTGTTCACTTTTCCTAGAATTCTCCTCCCACCCGCCCCCACCATGTTCTTCCCTCATATAACAACTCATTAATAATCCTATCAGAGAAGTCTTTCTTTTCATAAGGGAGAAACATCATCAAATTCTTTGCTGAAACAAGGGTGAGAAATAAAGATTGCAATACTTATATTCAACACATTGCCATTATGAGTTTAGTTTTTCCAGTTCCGAAAATTAAGCTTAGGAAATGTGTCTGTTCTTGCACATAACTGCACATCTTATTAGATACAGATACTTTGCTTTGACTCTAGCGGTTTGTTAGTAAGTATTTTAATATAGATGAAAAGCTTACATTTGTAATAATACAGTTACACACTGGGTATAGATGAGTCATGTATGTTTTGCATTTTTTTTTCTAAGCAGGACTTGGTGTTAGCATAGAAAAGAAAAATAAAATAAAATAAAAATAAAATAAAATGGAATTGAAATGATTCATGGCCTCACCTGGAAGAAGAATACAGTGGATGGTGGAATCCTTCTGAAAGGGAGCTAGGTGACTTATAGAGGAGGCGGTAAAATAATACTTGGCTGCAAGTCAGAAGATCATTTTGTTAATAGTTTCTACTACTAACTTGGTAGGACTCTGGCTAAGTCACAGTCTTTATAAACTTGGTTTTCCACTTAAAATAAGGGATACAGATTGACTAAAATGACATGTGTAAAAACACATATTACTGAACAGCCTTGAATAACAATTCCCTTCCCCTTCCTTATCCAGCTAGAAATTCTTCTTAAAGCCTTGCCCCAGTCAGGCGTGAGTGGCTCAAAAGGACACAGCAATCTGAAGCAATATTTGCCAGAGTTTTTCCTAGCCACCACATTTCACGCCTAAATCTAATTCTCCGCTTTTCTTCTAGGCCTCACTTCTTCATTTGTTAAATTTTGGTTTATTTGTATTTTCAGCTAAAAAGCTTGGCAATTTATTTCATGACTGTTTTTCTGACTTGCTGTAGTGGGTCTCTAAGTGACAACTTAGATATTATTCCCATGTTATAATGGTCTTGTCCCCATAGGATCCTTCGTAGTAATGCTGGACCTTCACAGAATCTAACCCCCCCTCCTCACCTTTGGCTCTAGGGTTTCAGGGCTGGAGACTGGAAAATCTTTCTACCTCTTCCCATTATTTCAAGCAGTGCCCCCTAAAAAGCTTTGCTCTTTCTCCCACCTACTATTTTGTAAACAATACACCTTCAATGTCAATGTAGCCTGATTGGACAGATTTACTTTCTATTTGTTTATCCAGTGCTGTGCTGAACAGAACCAAAGTGAATACATTTACATAATTCTTTTCTGATGCTAGAAATATTAGTTTAATAAAAAGGCAAGTCAGTGGCCAAATTTAAGATACTTGTAGTAGGTTTGAGCTTAGATTCCATGAGTCTTATGTGAATAAGTTTTCCATTCACACTATCTCCAACTACTGGAATTTAATCTCTCAAAAATCAGGGACTTGGCTCTTTTATTTACTACTATACTCTCCAGAAACAAGAACGGTGCCTGAGACATAGTACGCATTTAATGAGTATTTGTCAAATGAATGAACACCATTACACATCTAGGTATGTTTTTTAGAAGAATTCAAGAAAGTGCTACCATTGTATGGATAATCTGATAGAAACTCAAGATACATTAACACAAGTATTTTATTAGTTTATAGAAAGAAATTGTAAACAGTTATGCACCACTAATTAAATACTAAACACAGTGCCACCAGGCAACCTGTCATGCAAAGAGGGTACTGAGAAGTAAAAGAAGTATGATGCTAATCATTCTTTTAATAAAATGTCAACTAAGAAAGTAAAACACTTAGTGTATGACTTCTGTGCAGCTAAAACTGAGTAGGCACATACATACACACACACACAGACACACACACACACCACACCCCTCAAATAAAGTTCACACAAAGTCTGGCAATATTTTTGTTTAATACATTAGTAAAAACGATGCTTAAGATATTAAATAATTTCCCAAAGCTAAAAACTAGATGAGATAATACCCAAGTCCAAAGCCTCTTGCTTCGTTTCCAGTTTTTAATTTTGACTTTAAACTTGAACTTGGAAAAGTCATATATAATAAAAATTCTGAGAGAAATGAAGAAGGGCAGGTTAATACTAATACTCGATAATCATTTGAATCAAGCTAGTTTGTTAAACACTCTTTATACACAAATGGGATTTGCCTTAAGGCTTTAGATAAGGTAAGTATATTAAATTCCCCAAACTTCGTTAGGAAATAAAGTACCTAATTTCTGTGAACTAAAGTTTATACCAATAACTTTCAAAGCTTTATGATCACCAAAACAAACCACCTAAGCATTCAAAAAACATCTTCTCCAGATGCCATCTATAGAAATTCTGATTTACTATACCTGGGTTTGGGGTCAGAATTGGTGATTTTGATGATAAGCTAGGTTTGGTTGACAAAATTAAACGGGAAGCATGCTGATGATATGAGCACTACTTACGAAAATGCAAAAGATTATGTAAGGTACCAAGAAGCACCTGTGTTTCGTGAGGCGAAGCTGAGTTTTAAAAATTACCCTTACAATTTCTTTCTGCTTTCAGTTGGTCAGTGATATATCTCCTTAATACTATATTTTGAGCAAACTCTGTCCATTTTCCAACTGTTGCATCCATTACTCACTTTTCCAAAATTGTCTCTATGTATTTCTCAAAATCCCAGCATATAGAATGGTATTTAATAGTTCTATTTTAATCACTGTAAAAGGGCAGTGTGGCATAGAAAATAGACCTGCCTAGACTTATCTACTTTCAATAACCCATCACACAACACTTTATTTCTCCTTGTATACCTCCTCTTTCTCTGCCATCTTTTCTCTGTAAATATCTTTCTTTATTAATCAATTAACTCCCAGCATCATATGTTATATTTCTCCTGGATATCAGCAGGATTCTTAGCTGCAAACAAAAGAATACACTTTAAATAGTTTAAGTATAAATTAAATATATTCATGATATTTGCTCATTCTCAAAATCTCTGGGATATCCAGAGAATTAGGCTTGAAGTACCTAGGCAGTTGCGAAGTTTCATTTCACTATGGAATTTCTCTAAATTAATATCACAATATCATGCCACCACATAGCCACCTGAATGGCTAACATAAAAAAGATTGACAACAATATTGCTGAAGATGTAGAGCAATCAGAAATTTCATACGTTGCTGGTGGAATAGTGAGTTTAATAACTGGGAGGAAGTATGTTAGGGGCTCTTTGAGTATTTACAATGTTCACTTTACTGCCAACAGTGGTGATCACACAGGCATTTTCACATGATAATTTATTGAGCTGTATACTTACTGTGTTGTTTTTCTTTATGTATTATATCTAATAAAAGAAAAAGATTTTGGGTGGTCAAAGAGCATGACAAACACCACTACACCTTCTCTCCAGGTTTAATATAGAAGGCTTTGAGTTGGGGTGGTGAGGGAACCAATATAGACTTAACAGCACTCTACAGGTAGAGCTAGAGAATAAAGGCACACGGCTGATCTATGGTCAAGCAATTTGAGAAACCAATTACACTTCGCCATTGCCAAACTTATATCAGTATAATGAGGCCATTACTATACACTATTTGGTTATATTTTCACTTCTATATATGGTTACTGTAAAATGACCCCCCAGTGGACGAGAAGAGGAAACTACTACCCAAAAGGTAGCCAACAAGAAAAATGAAAAAGTCAAGCAGTCTTAATTCTGAGCCACATTCACGAACATGCATTTAATCACATTATAAAAACAGAATTTTCAGCAATGATTCTCCAGAAAAAGTATTGCAGAGTGACTATTCCCAAGAGGTATCCCTGTTTTCTCACTCTGATGTCCATATTCTCCTTAAATGTTTAAAAATAAAATGACTTTTGAACATCGAACCTGAAATTGTATTTTAATTTTATGATTCAAATTGATATTAAGTATACTCTATTTTTATTGATGTAATTAGTCTTGATATGCCATATCATTAACAAATAAATTCAAAAGCATTGGAGAGATTATATCCTGTGAACCAGATTTAAGGTGATTTTTTTCCTTAAATTACATTGCAAATTTTAACTTTGAAAGCTCCCTGTTTGACTAACGAGAATTCTTAATTCTAGATCTAGTTTTCAGCTGCCAAAAGACTTCAAAGGATTGCTGGGGCACTGTTGTCTCATATACAGAGCCTACCTTTGGTCCTGCCTACCAGGGTAAAGGATGGTTGGAAAAAATCACCTGAAACTGAACTCTTTTTTTTTCTTTATTTAATTCATTTATTTATTTTTTGGCTGCGTTGGGTCTTTGTTGCTGCGCGCAGGCTTTCTCTAGTTGCGGCAAGCGGGGTCTACTCTTCATTGTGGTGCATGGGCTTCTCATTGTGGTGGCTTCTCTTGTTGTGGAGCACGGGCTCTAGGCGCACAGGCTTCAGTAGTTGTGGGGTGTGGGCTCAGTAGTTGTGGCGTACAGGCTTAGTTGCTCCGCGGCATCTTCCCAGACCAGGGCTTGAACCCATGTCCCCTGCACTGGCAGGTGGATTCTTAACCACTGCGCCACCAGGGAAGTCTGAAACTGAACTCTTTGATGTTGGCACTTTCCAACAATGTTGAATCAAGGTCAAGGTCACCACTACTATTTCTAAATTCAACACCTAGCAGTAGGACAGGAGCTCAGCACCAGGAATTTCCCCTAAGACATCTAATAGACCAAGTGAAAATGCTCAGGAAAAAAGCTGCATCTGTAATTGAAATACACATATCCACAGTCATCTGTACCTTAAATCATCAGCTCTAGAGGTTCTTTGTAAAGTATATAGTCCAGTGAACCAAGATGGACTCACTCTTGCAGTTAGCTCATACTGTTAGAACTCCCTGCTACTGAGGAACAAATGGCAGCTGGAGGCAATTAGACTGTCTCTATTTCATGGCTAGAGGGTTCACTGGAACCACAACCAGCCCCTTTCCAAGGGTATGCAAAGTGGAAGCAGCAAGGTTCCAAGGGTACATTAGCCCAAGTCCATATTTCAACACAAAGTCTGTGTCTTGATAAATGGGAGCATTAACTTCACATGGAAAGATGAGCACAATTGATATCTGTCTCTTCTTTTTATGTGATTTCTATAGTTCTCCTGGGTTTACATGTCTCACTCCATAAGGGCAGTATTTCATGGTCCCATCACTATAATTTTGGTTTCTTGGTGGCTCTCAATCTTACCAAACATGTATTGTTCCAGGAAAACTTTCCTATCAGATGAACTTGATCCACTGGCTAAGGTCTGCTCAACCTTGCTTCATGGAAATCAGTATTTTTAAAAAAATTTAGAAGTAAAGGCAGTGTAAAGATGTAAAGATATATAAAGAGACAAATGGAAAAGAATAGAAAGCCTATATACAAAAATGGTTAATTTATGAAAAAGAAGGTACAACAAACATAGGGTAAAGCTGTTTCTGGGCAACTGGACATTAGATATGGGGAAAAAATGTTGTATGACTTCATATTATACCAAAAATTATATTCCAAGTGATGTGAGAGTCAAAACAATAACAATTTCTAGAAGATAACACAGGAGAATAACTTCATAAAATTGAATTAGGAAAAGAGCTCTTAGATATACTAAAAATGCCCTAGCCATATGGCAAAAATAGATAAATAGGGCTACATTGAAAGTCCATGAAAATATTCCTTTGGAGGAGTGAAGAGGTAAGCCACACATTGGAAGAGGATATTTGCAATAAACAACTGACAAAGAATTTGTATCCAGAATATATAATTTTGAGAAACTCTTACGAATCCAAAGGAAAATACAGAAAATTCAATATAAAAGTGGGCTGAAGACTTGAACATACACTTCCCAAAAGATATATATAAATGGTCAATAAAAATATGGGAAACAAGCTCAAAATCATTAAAGGGGGCTTCCCTGGTGGAGCAGTGGTTGAAAGTCCACCTGCTGATGCAGGGGACACGGGTTCGTGCCCGGTCCGGGAGGATCCCACATGCCGCGGAGCAGCTGGGCCCGTGAGCCATGGCCGCTGAGCCTGCGCGTCCGGAGCCTGTGCTCCGCAACGGGAGAGGCCACAACAGTGAGAGGCCCGCGTACCGCAAAAAAAAAAAAAAAAAAAAAAAAAAAGAATTAGAAGAAGGCAACTGGACAGCCAGGAGCAGAGAGAGGAGGGACCAGAATGGGCTGAAGAGGTTAGAAGATGCTTTCAAGTTCATTATGTTATTTCATGTCCATAACCCTCCTGGGAAGAATTCCAGTTGGGTGTTATTCTTCATGTATTGCAGATGAAGAAACAGAAGTAAAAGAAGGGGAAAAGGTGGATGGAATCTTTAGCAGAGCTGAAAAAATTTAAAAATGCTTGCTGAGGAGGAATCCAGCCAGGAGCAAGCTGCACCTCACTGCAGAACCTCTTGAGGATAAACTTCTGAGCTTAAAAGATGCTGGTGAACAAAGTGCACGCAAGAAGTTAAACCAGTCAGACCTTCTCCTCTACATCTGTTGGCCAGGTGACCATCCTTAAGAGACTATAAATGTATTCTTTGGAGAAATTAATCTACAGGTTCCAGACTCAGGAAGAGGAAAGGGAAGAGTGAGGGAGATATGCTCTATTAAAAACAGTGTGAATAAGTGGAAGTCTGTGTACTGAATATGTAGGCTTCTTGCCCCTTTATGTAACTCTGACCCAAGAGGGTTGTCATTCAGGTATATATCCCCCTAAGCAGGAGAGCAGAAGGTTCCTCTCTGAACAAATAAAGAAGTCACAGAAAAAAATACTTGTAAATTCTAATATTTGGGACTGTCCCAGTCAAAAGCCCTGATCCTAATGTGATCAGTCTACACAAATAATTTTATCAGCTGACATAACTTCCATTTAGCTTTTAATACCTTGGTCTGAAATAGAATCAGATAATGTTCAAGAAGACACTGCACAATGAAAGACAAAAGGAAGTGAGATTAAAATATATGCAATGCAAGAAAGATAAGAAATCTTTAAAAGATATAAGTAATATTCTCAGAGAGGAGAAGATATTGTACACATGAAATAAGAATAGAGTGTTAGGTAAACGGAACATTTCTTGAAAGAGTTCTTAGAAACAATAGAACATTATGACAGAAAGAAGAAGTCCAAAGAAATACGGGGTGTTAAAAGTTGAGAACTTAACCTATAAGTAAATGAAAAAAAAATAACAAAGAGAAAGATAATAGGAGTGCTCCTCCTTGAGAAATGCACATCAGACAGCTCAATCCTTTACATTCTCATGCCTTTATGAAATGGTACATGATTAGTGAGTCCTTCTCTGGTGAATCTACTTAAAATTGCAATCTACCCTCTTCCCTCTGGCACACCATATTACTCAAACTTACTTTTGCTTCCCCCCATAGGTCTTACGGCATTATATGTACATAACATTTTTATGTTGCCTGTACCCTCCCACTAGACTATAAACTCTATGACATGTTTGTTTATTTGTTTGCTTTGCTTTGTTCACTGCTGTATCTCCAGCAACTAGAACATGGAGATTCTAGGCAAGGAGGGGAAGGCCAACAAGATCTAAGAATACGAGCTATTAAAGTTAGATTTGGAAGGGAAGGAATGGTGGTGAGAAAAAGTGGATGAATGCATCATCATTCGTATCAAAGTCTCATGCTATGAAAAGAAACAGAAATGTGAATGTATTTCACAAAGGACTCATGATAAAGATAAGCAGAATAACTACAAACCTTATAATTATCAGTAAGAAAACCCCCAAATACAAATGGAACTGTAATGGTTTTATTATGGTTAGTTTTACACTGATAGGTAATAATCTCCAAGATGCATTTTAGCTGAAAACAGTAAAATCTAGAGTGTATATAATATGCTATACGGCTGTTTAAAAAAATCCATATATACATGCTTATTAGATGCAAAGGATATTTCTATAAATACATGCAAGTATTGATAAGAGAGGATCCTTCTGGGTAAAAATCTTCATAATCTTTTGAATTTAGTACTATAGGCATGTGTTCCAATATGCATGTGTTAGCTTTTTAAAAATTTTTAGGTAAATGAGAACCTATTTTGTTTTACAAAACAGCCGCTTCCCTTCTTGGAAAGCTTATTTCTGGTCATATCTTTTTTTCTTTTTAACATCTTTATTGGAGTATAATTGCTTTACAATGTTGTGTTAGTTTCTGCTGTATCACAAAGTGAATCAGCTATATGCATACATATGTCGCCATATCCCCTCCCTCTTGCGTCTCCCTCCCACCCTCCCTATCGCACCCCTCTAAGTGGTCACAAAGCACTGAGCTGATCTCCCTGTGCTATGCAGCTGCTTCCCACTAGCTATCTGTTCATATCTTTGATGATTTCTCTTCCAGGCAGTCTTTTGCCCTATCACCTATGTCTGGTCATCTATCCCACTTGCAGGATCCAAGAATATCTTACATTGGCTATTTCATAGCTCTTACCACATTATTTCATGGCTTTCAGTTAAAAGGATTGTTCTCCTCAGTAAACCATGGGCTCCTTAAGGGTGGAAATATATTTATTTTAGAAACCCCGATAGTTAACACATAGCCTTACTTTTATCTCTATATCGGCTCGCCACATTTTACCATCCCTCCAAACTACAGGCACCTAATAAATAACCTGTTGCCTGAATGTATGGGCATTTTAGAGATTCTCTCTATTCTAGCTTCCCATTTGTCCTCAGAAATTTTCCCATTCTTTTTATCATAATTTTATTCAAGTATAATTTATATGCTACAGTAAAAATCACTTTTTTGGTATGCAATTCTGTGAGTTTGGCAATCACATAACCGTCATATAACAACATCACCACCAACAAAGAGATGATGAATATCATCATCAACTCCCTAGAACCCTCTTGCATGTCACTGTAGACAACACTTTCCACCACCATAAACCCCTGGAATTTGCTGATTTGTTTCCTTCCCTTTAGTTTTGCCTTTTCCTTCACAGAATGTCATAAAAATAGAGTATACACATGTAGCCTTTTAGATGTGTTTTTTTTCAGTTTCTAAACATGCATTTTAGATTAATTAATGTCCTTGTCTGTATGGGTAGTTCATTCCTTTATAATTGTTGAGTATTATTCAATCATATGGATGTGTTACATTTTGCTTATCCATTCACCTGTTGAAGGAAATTTGTGTTGTTTCTAGTTTTTGGTTATTATAAATAAGGTCATATATTCATATAATGATTCTTGTGTGAACATAAGTTTTTGATTCACTTGTACAAATACCTACGAGTAGGATGGCTGGATTGGAATGTAAGTGCATGTTCAACTATAAGAGAAACTGAAAACTGATTTTCAAAGTAGCCAAACCATATTTTAATTTTCACCAGCCATGTCTGAGATTTCTAATTGCTCTGCATTCTCAACACTTTACATTGTCAGTTTTTAAAAGCCATTCTAATAGATATATATCTTTGTGATTGTAGTTTATATTTATTTAATGACTAAAGATGTTGAGAATGATTTCATGTGCTTATTTGCCTTCCATACAGTTCATTCAGTAAAGCGTTCATACCTTCAGGCCATTAGTCATTTCTTAATAAAAGATATCTTTACTTGAATAAAATTCTAGGTTGATAGATTTTTCTTTCAGTAGTTTCAATATACTGGTCATTCTCATTAACACTATTCCTGATGAGTTATCTTCCTTTTTCTTCCTCTCTATATACTGTGTCCTTTTCCTCTGGCTGCATCTAAGATATTCTCTTTATCACTGCATTTGCCTTCGTTTAGTTTTCTTCATGTTTCTAGTTGTTGTTGAAACTTCCTGAGCCTCTTAGAACCTCTGGGTTTGGAGTTGCCATCAAATTTGGAAAACTATCAGTCATAACTTCTTAAAATATTGTAATTGCTCTCCCCCACTTCCTTCAGGGGATCCAATTACACATACAATAGGTCACTTAAAAATGTCCCACAAGTCATTAGTGCTTCTTTTAAAAAAAAAATCCTGTTTTCCCTTAGTGTTTCATTTTAGATAGTTTCTATTGCTACATCTTTAAGTTCACTAATCTTTTCTCTAAGTTGTCTAATCTGTAATTAATCAAATTTAGTGTATTATACATTTTATACATTCTATTTCTCATCTCTAGAAGTCTGATTTGGGTCTTTTTTATATCTTCCATGTCTTTAGTTTTAAAACACATTTATAATGAATGTTTTAATGCCCATGTCTCCTGTCAGTCTAGGATTGTTTTCCATTGGTTTATTTCTCTCTTCATTATTGGTCATATTTGCTGCTTCTTTTCATACTGGTAACCTTTTTGTTGTATGGTGATATTAAAGATTTCATGTTGTTTATTGATAGGTATTTTATATTTCTATAAATATTCTTATGCTTTTATCAGAGATACAGTTAAGTTACTTATAGTTTGATCATTTAGGGTCTTACTTTTTAGTTTTGTGAAGCAGGCTGTATTATTCAGTTCTCCAGAGAAATAGAATCAATAGGATATATGTGTGTATATGTCTGTGTGAGTCTGTGTGTGTGTGTGTGTGGAGAGAGAGAGAGAGAGAGAGAGAAAGAGACAGAGAGGTATTTAGTATAAGGAATTGGCTCATGCAATCATGGAGGCTAAGGAGTCCCACAACCTGCCACCTGCGAGCTGGAGACACAGGAAAGCTAGTGATGTAATTCAGTGAGAGTCTAAAGGCCTGAGAACCGCGAGCTCCAAGGGCAGAATATCAATGTTAAGCAATCACGCAGGAAAGGTCAAATTCTTCCTTCCTCTGTTTTTCTGTTCTATTCAGCCCACGATTGATTGGACTGGGAGACACCCACCCATGCTGAAGAGGGCAAACTGCTTTACTGGGTCCACCAATGCAAATGCTGATTTCATCCAGAAATATCCTCATGGAACACCCAGAAATAATGTTTAGCCAAATATCTGGGCACCCTGTGACCCAGTCAAGATGACACATAAAATTAACAATTATACAGGCCCACAGCCATGTTTGACCCAGGACAAATTAGTCAATACTAAAGAGGCAAAACCCTTCTGAGTACCAAATGTCTTTTGAATCATGAGGTTTTTCCAGTCTGGTTGCAGGAACAGACGTTATTTCTGGTCCTGCATAAGCACAAGGTCATTTCCTTAAGAGCTCTCAGTATCCCCTTGCGGAGGTTATGCACACATAAGTACTAATCAGTACTCAGCTGAATACTCCACAGGAACCCTGTGCATAGATGCAGAGTTATCTCTTTATAAAGATCTCTCCTTTCTGGGACTCTGTCTTATGAAGTCAAGCCTTGAATATTCCCAAATTCTCAGGGAGTCTGCCAAGGTACACTTGAGTCCGTCCTCTCTGTCACAGCCAGGATATTCTCTCAAGGTATAAGGGGGCAACAAAAGTGATCACCTCATCATTTCCTGTATCTCAGGGAATACTGCCTTTCTCACCTGAAGTCATGTGTCTCGACAACTACTGTTTCATACATTTTGTCCATATTTTTTCAGTTGTTTCAGGCAGAAGTGTAAATCCAATCCCTGTTACTCCATCTTGGCAGACAATGGAAATCTCCTCTCAACCTCTCAACTACTTTTTAACTATTAGATCCAGCAATAAAAAGAACATTCTAATATATATATCCATGTAGTAACTATTTTGGTGCTCTTCATTCCATTGTTTAAATGCAGATTTCCATATGCTCTCATATTCCTTCTGACTGAAGGACTGCCCTTAAAATGCCTTTAAATGAATGTCTACTAATAATGAATTCTTGCCGGTTTTTTTTATGCCTTTAAAAGTTGATTTTGACTTCAATTGTTAAACTTGAGATATAATTCACATATCATAAAAGTTACCTCTTAAGGCATAAAATTGAATGGTTTTTAGTACGACCCTTGCCACTATCTAATTCCAGAACATTTTCATCACACCCAAAAGAAACTCATATTTATTGGCAGTTTTCCCCATTCTTTACTCCCAGCCCTATAACCACTAACCTACTTTTTGCTACTATGATTTTGTCTCTCTGGACATTTCATATAAATAGAATCATACAATATGTGGCATTTTGTGTCTGATTTATTTCACTCAGCATAATAGTCTCAAGTTTTATCCTTTTTATAGCATTTATCATTAACTTTCATTGTCAAATGTTATTCCAGTGTATGGATACACCACATATTGTTTATCCGTTCACCAATTAATGGGCATTTGGGTTATTTCCACTTTTTGGCTATTATGAATAATGCTATTATGGACACTCCTGTAAAAGTATTTGTGAGGACATGTTTTCAATTCTTTTGAGTATACAACTAGGCGTGGAAGTGCTGGGTCATATGGTAATTCTAAGTATTACATTTGAGAGAACTCCTTAACTATTATTCAAAGCAGTTGTATCATTGTTTATTTCCATCAGCAATGTATGAGCAATTTCTCTATATAATCACCAATACTTGTTATTGTCTATCTTTTTTATTATAGTCATCCTAGTGGGTGTGAAGTAGTATTTCATTGGGGTTTTGATTTGCATTTCCCTAATGACAAATCACACTTTTTATTTTGTGTGCTTACTGGACATTTTTTACCTTATTTGGAGAAATAGCTACTCAAATCCTTTGTCCATTTTTAAATGGGGTTACTTCTGTTTTTGTTTGTTTGTTTGTTTTTGCGGTACGCGGGCCTCTCACTGTTGTGGCCTCTCCCGTTGTGGAGCACAGGCTCTGGACGCGCAGGCTCAGCGGCCATGACTCACGGGCCCAGCCGCTCCACAGCATGTGGGATCCTCCCGGACCGGGGCACAAACCCGCGTCCCCTGCATCGGCAGGCGGACTCTCAACCACTGTGCCACCAGGGAAGCCTGGGTTATTCCTGTTTTTATTGTTGAATTTTAAGAGTTTGTTAAATATTTTTGAGACTAGTCCCTTACCATATATGTGCTATTTTCTCCCACTCTGTGGGTTGTCTTTTGATGGTATCCTTTGAAGCACAAAAATTTTTAATTTTGTATTTCTTGTAGGTCAGCATCAAAGACCTTCTAGCATCAAAGTCTCTCAGTTGTCATTAGCCTGGGAATGTGTTAATTTTTCCTTCATTTTTGAAGGATAGTTTGCTGCTTAAAACATCTTTCATTGACATCTTTAAGCATCCTTTTTTCCCCAGCACTCTGAACATGCCCATCCACTGCTTTCAGTCTTCCATGGATTCTGGTGAGAAATTAGCAGTTAGTCTTATTGAAAATCCCTTATACATGTTGAGCTACTCCTCTCTTGCTGCTTGCAAGATTCTCTCTTTGTATTTATCTTCAAAAGTTTTATTTTGATGTTTCTAGTGTAGATTTACTTGAAGTTTTTGAGCATAGAGTGTGTTAAGCCTCTGGGATATGTATACCAGTATTTTTCATGAAAGTTGAAAAGCTTGCAGGCATTATTTCTTCAAATATTCTTTCTGCCTGTTTTCCCTCTTCTTCTCATATACACACTCTTAATTATGTGTATGTTGGGACACTTGGTGTCCTGCAGGTCACTGTTCATTTTCCTCATTTTTTTATTCTTTCTGTTCCTCAGATTAGATCATCTCAATTGACCAAATTTAAAGTTTGTTGATTTTTTTTTTCCTGCCAGATCAAATGTTGAGCCTCCCTGGTTAAGTCTTTTATTTCAGTTATTATACCTTTTAAATCTAGAATTTTTATTTGGTTATTTTTCATGAATTTTATCTCTTTATTAAATTTCTATTTTTTGAGACATCAATCTCATACTTTCCTTTAGTTTTTATGTTTTTAAAAATATTTTATTTATTTATTTATTTAGGCTGTTTTGGGTCTTAGTTGAGGTACGCGGGATCTTCATTGCAGCACGCAGGCTTTTCTCTAGTTGTGACGTGCAGGCTCCAGAGCGCATGGACTCTGCAGTTGTGGCGTGCGGGCTTAGTTGCCTCGCGGCATGTGGGATCTTAGTTCTCCAACCAGGGATGGAACCCACGTCCCCTGCATTGGAAGGTAGACTCTTTACCACTGGATCACTGGGGAAGTCTCTCCTTTAGTTTTTAAATATGACTTCCTTCAGTTGCTTAGTCATATTTAGAATGGCTAATTTAAGTGATTTCTCTAGTAATTTCAACTCCTGGGTTTCCTTAAGGACAGTTTCTATTGATTATAGTTTTTTCTGTGAATGGGGTATATTTCTTGTGTCTCTGCACGTAGCCTAATCCTTGCTGAAAACTGGGCACTTTAAATAATAAAATGGGCAGCTCTGGAAATCAGACTGCCTCCCCACAACCACCAAGGTCTCTTGTTGTTGCTGTGTGTTGCATCGACTTTGCTGCTCTTTTGTTTGTTTGTTTTGTTTTAATGACTTTCTTGAAGCAATTCTATAAAGTCTGTATATTTTGTTGTTGTGTGTGGCCCTTGAGGTTTCTTCTAGCTTTGCTCAGGGGTCAGCTAATCATTGCAAATAGCTTTTTTTAAATGACTGGAACTAGCAGGTCTCACAGCCTTTGCTGATAGACTGTGTGTGTGTGTGTTGGGGTACAACTTCTGTGCTCAGATAAGCCGTCTACAGCTCTGCCTTAGTCTTTATTTTCTGATTCTGCAGGAAATCTCAAGGTCAGCCAGAGAGGAGTTTAGGGTCTTCTCCAGTTTTCTCTAGGCATACATATAGCCCTGGCCAGGCATGCTGCCCTGTTTATGTTTGTGGTCTTCTAGATCCCCACTGTCCAGGTCCTCTTTCAAAGGTTGTTTTGTTTTGTTTTTGTTTTTTTGTTTTCTTTTGAGCTATCATTTGCCCCAACTATTATGACTACCTCAGGCAGCTGTGATATTCAACAAGTGTCACTGACAAATGCCAGGGAAAAGACTCTTCACTCAGAGCAGGTCTAAATATGGTCAAAAAGAGATAAATCCTGTACATGAATGATTCCAGAGAACTGTCAGACAACATAAATAATGACAATTCTCTAAGAAAGATGATTTTGGAAGCTCCAAACCTTCTCTGACCTCTCTAGTGCCTGGTAGGTTTCTGCTTTTATCCAAGACCATGGAACTGCTGCTGTTCAAAACTGCTTTGGAGCAGGGAGAGGGATATGGTAATAGGGCAAGTTTAAGTGCCACAAATCTAACTGTTCTTACCAAGATTTAGCCATTTTTCTTGAATAAACACTTCTCAGATTGTCCAAAGACTGAGATTAATTTCCAGAGATCTGAAAAAGTTGATTTTGACAAATTTTGCCAATATTCTCATTTCTTTTATGAGAGGTGGATTTTTGGAAGTCCTTTCTCTGCCATCCCTGATAAAATCACTCACCTCAGTTTTAACAGTAATATTACTTCATATAAAAGCATGATGACAGGATTATTTCTTTTGGTACATATAGATGTTGCTCCACTGTCCTTTCCCTTGCATTGTTTCCAATGAGAAGTCTACAGTCATTCATCTCTTTGTTCCTTTGTATATAATTATCTTTTTCCCTCTCTGGTTTCTGTTAAGATTTTCTGTTTATAACTGGTTTTAATTAATGTGATTATGAATAGTCTTATGTAATTTTATTCATGTTTCTAGTGTTTGTTAATCTTGGACCTGTGGTTTTATAATTTTCATCAAATTTAGAAAAAATTCTAGCCATTTTTTCTTCAAATAATTTTTCTCCCCCACCCCAACCTCCTTTGAAGCTCCAATTATACATTTTTTAGGTTTCTTTAAGTTGTCCCACAACTCACTGACGCTTTCATCATTTTTTCCCAGTCACCTCTTCCTGTCTATTTTATTTTCTATCATTTCCATGGCTTCCTTTGTTATTCTCTATGTAATTTGATTTTTCCCTGGATACCTTCAAGATTTTCTCTTTATTGTTGGTCTTTAGCAGTTTGACTATGATGTACTTGGTTGTGGGTTTTGTGTTTTTTTTCCTTATTTCTTTTTTTGTTTGCCTTTCTTTTAGTATTTATCCTGTACAAAGCTCACTGAGCCTCTTGGATATTTTTGAGTAACGTCTTCCATTATTTTCCTGCTTTATACATCTTAAGCAGTAGCCACACTCCCTATTTAAACAACCATGAAACAAAAGTGATTGCTTTTTATCCAAAAAGTAATGTTGAAGTATAGTTTCAAGGGGGAAGATGGAAGAATAAACAAGTATTACTTATTTTAAGATATTCTACAACCAGCTTATTCCAAATTGTGGATCAACTCTCTTTACTAATGCCTTAAAAATAAAAAGGATATATCCCAATGTATTAAAGCCAAGCCCAGCTTTCTTCATCTCTAGGAGTGAAAATGTGATGCAGGGGAATTTTTCATTTTTCACATTAGCCAGTTACATTCCTAGCAAGATAGAAACAAATTCATGCTGCAATTTCCCATTAAAACTATAAAACAAAAGCTAATTACCATTTAATGTCACTGACTTACACATCATTCCACTTGGTAATCTACAATTATCATATACTACTCACCAGGGTAAAACTTCCTCACAAAGTAATTCCATTGTAAGTTAAAAAGTCTTTGTAAGGGTAACACTGAAAACTAACCAACAATTTTAGCATTATTTGCACCCTTCCTTCAAGTAACATATGAGATAAAGAAAAAATAACTTTGGAAAGTATAAAATGGCATATACATTTAAGATGATAACTTTGCTGTTTCAAATTCTAAATAATCCATACACATCCTGTTTCATACATCATACACATAAATTTCAAGTAACAACTGTTAGGAAAATACCCAAGGTTACACAAAGTGAATTTCTACAGGGAAAGTAGGTTTCATTTTATTTTATAGGTACTCTACATAGACTGAATTAGTGAGAAGATTGCTAAATCTCTTCTTTACTTTGCGCAGTTTAGGTAGAACTACATTACTAATTCATACCAAAAAATCACTTATTGAAGGAGAGGAAAATTAGCCTCAAATGTCATATGCAACAGCATTAGTTCTCAAGATACCACAGTTGAGTATGAAGATGAAATATATCACAGATGTCCGCAAAACTTACCTAATCATACAAACATTACAGTTCAAAACAAAGAACAATTGATTTTCTGAAGTAAAAGGCTTTTGAGAACAGGATGAACCTATTGAAATGCAAAATCTTTACTAATAATTAATAACCCAGAGGTTCTCAACTCAGCTATAGCTAGGAAGCAAGTAAAGGTCAGTCTTAACAGAGTATCTGCCAACTGCCTAATAGTTCCCACCAAGAGTTAGTAAAAAACAATAAATATTGTTTTAATTGTAAAATGTAAAGAACTTTAGAGCACTTGAGATATGATATTTTCTTCTTGTAGTAGCATTTTACTAAAAGTATTCTAAAGCAGGTAAAAATCAAAATACAACAAAGAAAATGTATTCCCTCATTTTAATATAGATATGCAGCATTCCTATGGGAGCAGCGGTTTGTGTAATTTTCAATTAGGTGGCCTGCTCTGACCATTACACAACTAAGTCAATAACTAAAAATGAAGAAAATACCTCTACTTCACATTTTCTTTGGGGTGTATCTGCTGTCTCAATGGGCAACATGAAATACTTTTTTATGTGTTAAGTTTGTATTATGTAATGTTGATATGTACAAAATACAAACATACACACAGAAACACACAAGCACATATACGTTATATACTATAGGATAAAAACTGGTCAACTCGTTACTTAGCTGAACAGCTAGAATATTAAAAATACTATTGAAACTCCTGTGTGCTTTCTCCAAATTCAGTTCACCTACTCTCCCAGAACTCCATTTCTACTAGAGGCAATTGGTTTTCACTTTTTAAGAGATTTACCTTCAGTGTATTTATCTGTAAACTATGTATTCTTTTATTTTACTGTTTGTGCAGTTAACAAAAGTAGTAATACTCTATGTAGTAATCTGAAATCACTCATTTCACAAAATATATTTCTAAGATTCATACAGGTTAATATACATAGGAGTAGTTTGTTCATTTTTACTGATGAATTTATTTCACAATTCTATACAACAATGTATTTATCTATTCTCCTGTCAATAAACATATGAATTGTTTCCAAAATTTTGTTTTTATAATACTTGCTTCAGCGAATTTCTTTGGAAAAATTTTTGATTCCTACGTATGTATATGCGCAAGAGTTTCTGCAGGGTGAGGCTTTTCATATTGTGAGTCACATCATAATGAAATCAACATAGTTACTATAAACAGTTTTTCATGTTTTTAAAAAGAATAGAATAGAAATATTGTTTCATGAAACTTGGTTCCAGTTATTTCTATATACGTATACACATGTATATTTATATATTTATGATAGTAGTGGGATCAAAGTGTACAATGTAATGTAATGTGGGTCTGGCTCCTAAAAGTTTGAAAAAGCCGTATAACAACAAGTGAAATTGCTGTGTTACAATACGTTCATACTTAGTTTTACACATTAAGGCCAACATCTTTTCAAATTGCTTATAGCAATATACACACTTACTTGCTCTGTCCAAGAATGTACACATTTTCTGTATCCTCACTAACTCTTAGTTGAAATGGTCTCTTATTTTGGCTTTTAATTTGCATTTTCTGATGACCATGAGATTTAGTATATATTTATTAGGCATTTGCTGTACTCCTGTAAAAGACATTGCTTCATGATTCTGTATATTTTCTATTAGGTTTTCTCTGATTGATTTGTAGGAGTTCTTTAATTTTGACATGAGTACTTCACGTGTTATATGTGTTGCCATAGTTTATGACTTATTTTCACTTTCATTATGGTGTATTTTGATTAACAGAAGTGCTAAAGTTTAAGGTAGTCAACTTCATCAATCATGTTTCATACCTTGTTTATGGTTAATCATTTCTTTTATGCTCAATACCTTGATTAAGAAAGTATTTCCCAACCAGAAGACATAAAATTATGATCTAATGATTTTATCTAAATGTTTTAAAGTTTTACTTTCACATTTAGTTCTTCAATCTATATTGGATGAACTTTGTGTATGGTACATGGAGTGGAATGAATTTTACTTATTTCCAGAGATAACTCTGTCCCACTACCACTTACTGAATAGACCATCCTTCTCCCGTTGCTCCTCTAATGCTTTCCCTTGTATCAAGTTTACAAATATTTGTGGTTTTGAATCTAGGTTTGCTACTTGGTTCTATTGTTGAATATTTTCCCCAGAACTGATAAGACAATGTTATGTCTACTTGAGATTTAGAAGATATTCTTACACCCAGTAGGGCAAGTATCCCCATCTGATTTTTCCCTTCTGAAGTGATTTGGTTAATGAGTTTCTGTTCTTCAGGTAAATTTCAGAATCAGGATAACCCAGAAAAATGTAGTAAGTAGTCATTCAAATTTCTCAAAAACCTATGGTGAAATTCTGGTTAGAATTCCACTAATGTTAAAATCAGATTGATTCATATAGATGTAATAAGTTATTTTTCAAATCTCTTCAAATCTATGTCACCAATTTATTAGAATTCTTTTGAACCTATGAATCAATCTGGAGAGAATCAACTTTAGAATATTGAGTCCTCTAATCTAGAACCATATGTGACTCATTATACTGAAGCCTCTGTAATCAAGTTTTTTGACAGATATGGCACACATTTTGTATTTCTTGTTACCTCACTTCTTCTTGATGTAGTAAATCTTTTCTATTTTAATTATGTTTATAACTTATTTTGGTGACATATATAAATTGATATTTTATATGTTTATCTTATGACTAGCCAATTAAAAAAATTCTCTTATTTATTCTAACGACTTGTCAGCATATTACTTCTTTGTAGACAATGATATTATTTTTAAGTAAGACCTTTGGTCCTTCTATTTACATTCTTGTACTATCATTTATTTGTTTACCTACTTATTTTCTGCTTGCTGTGCTGGCTAGAACAATATAGTACTCAATGTTGAATAGAAATAATGACAGTGGATAATCTTGCCTTACTCCATATTTAATAATACTTTGACAGTTCATATTTTTACAGGTGTTTGCCATACGTTTTATATAGTTACTCTTGATTACATTAAGGAAATTTTTTTGATTGACAATTTGTCATGAGTTTTTTTTAACCCAAGAATGATTGTTAAATATCTTCCATATCTATTAAAATAATCATTCATTTTACTCTTTTAAATATTAATGTACTGAATAACATTTATAGATTTTATAATGTTAAACTATCCTTGAATTTTATGACAAATTTTGACTTGTTCATGATGTAACACCTTTTTTTAAATACTGGATTTGGTTCTTTACTATTTGGTTTAATATACTTATATCAATGTTCCTTAGTAATACTGGCCTATCGATTTTTGTTCTTTTATTGTTCCTTTGCCTATATTAGACTTGGGTATTCTGGTTATTATCGCTATGAGGAATATGTTGGGTAGTATTTACGCATTTCAATTCTATGAAAGAGTATTTATTATACTAAAGGATATTTTAACTGAAAGTTTTATATGAATAATTTCTAAAACACATGGGCCTATAATTTTTGTAGAACATTTTATACCATTTATTCAATTTACTTAATATGCATAGGGCTATTCACAGGCTATTTATTTCTTGTTTGCAAATTACATTTTTCTAAGAATTTGTCTATTTAAGTTAAAGTTTTATGCTTCTTCCCATAAAGACTGAAAATCAAACAGGTTGAAGACCATGGACTTTGAGACAAATCTCTAGAGTTCAAATTCCATCCCTATTATACATTGTCAAAGTGATCTTGAGTAGGTTACTTATTTCTTTGTTGTTCTTGTTGTTTCTTGTTTTTGGCTGTGCTGTGCCGCTTATGGGATCTTAGTTCCCTGGCCAGGGATTGAACTCGGCCCCTTGGCAGTGAGAGCTTGGAGTCCTAACCACTGGATGGCCAGGGAATTCCCGGTTACTTATTTCATTTTATGTGATTTTTTTGTAAGTTATTAAACCTCTTTAAATTCAGTTTTCCCACCTATAAAATAAAATAATAATTAAATCATAGGATGTTTGGGACGCAAAGAATGTAAGTAAAGCTCTCAGAACTGTTCTTGGCACACAACAGATATTACATATATTTGATTTTGTTTTCATCACTACTTCATTCCATTAATTTCTACATTTTTATTTATTTTCTTTTTGAGTTCCTTTTTCCTTGAGTCTATTCCTTCTCCCCTCTATTTTAAGTAAGATACTTAGCTTATTACTTTTACTTTTTCTTCTCTTCTATTTAAGGTAAAAAATAATATTCTTTCCCCCTTTACTTTTATAAATACTCATCTTAACTTTTCACCTTTTCTTCTTTTCTAGTATAAGCATTATAGGTCTCCTAGACTTCTATTTTTCACTGTTTCTCACACAAATATTTTTTTAATAGAGGTTAGAGTTACATAGAGTGAGATGCTCAGATATTGAATATGATATTCAATAAGTTTTGACAAACACATTATCAAACCACAGAACATTTTAATCACTACAGAATATTCCCTCGTGGCCTTTCTTAGTCAGTAACCCCTCTTGAAATAGTCACTAATTTCATTTCTATTTCTATAGGTTTACTTAATTATTCTAGAATTCCATGTCATTGGAATCATATAGCATGATTGAGCCTGGCTTCTTTTACCAGAATACCATTGCTGGATCCATCAGTTCATTTTATTTTAATATTGAGTAGTCCATTATATACACAGACTATCATTTGTTTACACATTTCCCTATTGATAGAATTTAGGTTGTCTCCTGCTTTTGGCTATATTGAATAAAGCTTCTATAAACATTCTTTGTAGTGTGCCTTTGAGGCATTTTTTCTTTTGGCTTAAAATCTAGAAGTGGAATTGTTGGGTCATATGATAAGTAGGTGTTTATTTTTAAAGAAACTACCCAACTATTTTCCAAAGTAGTTGTACCCTTTTGCACTTCAAAGAGCAATGCATGAAAGTTCTGTTTGCTTTATAGCCTGTACAACATTATATATATAACCTTTTGTTATATTGACCATTCTTTCAGATTCATAGTGATATCTCATTGTGGTTCTGATTTGTATTTCCATAACAATGAATAAGATTTGGCACTTTTTCCTCTGCTTTTTAGATGTTTTGTGTATTTTATTTTGTGAGATGTTTAAGTCTTTTCCACATTTTCTATCTCCTTACTGAGTTGTGAGAGTTTTAAAATATTCTTAATAGAAATCCTTTGTCAGATATGTGTGTTGTAAATATATTATTCCTTTCTGTTTAATCTTACTGGCTGTATAATTTCTGGATGGTGTATTTTGATGAGCAAGTTTTTAACTTTCAGGAAATTTATATTATTAATTTATATTTTATGGTTCATTCCACGTCCTCTCTAAGAAAACTTGTCAGCCTCAAAGTTGCACAGATATTCTCCTATGATGTTTCCTAGTAGCTTCATTATTTTAGTTTTTATACTTAGATCTCTGATCTACCTTTAATTCCTACTTGGTATGACACGAGGTAGAAGTCAGGTTTCTTTTTCCATATGAATATTTGAAAAATATTTTCCTTCCATACTGAATTGCTCTATCAGGCTTTTCATCTATTCCTAGTTCAGAGAGATTTTTAAAATCATAAATAGATATTACATTTTGTCAAATATTTATGCATTTATTAAAAATGATTTTTCTTTAGTATATAAATGTGATAATTACATTGACTGACTTTTGTATGTTAAAAAAACCTTGCTTTCCTAGATTAAATCACACATCATCATGCAGTATTCTTTTTATATATTCCTAACTTTATTTAAAGTTGAGTATCTACCTAAAAATGGAATCACTGGATCATCCTGTAACTTTGTTTTACTTTTTGAGAAACCACCAAACTGTTTTTCCCAGTAATTAAGCCATTTTATATTCCTATCATCAGTATGTCTCCATCATATTTTATTTAATTAATTAATTTATTTTTTGCAGTACGCAGGCCTCTCACTGCTGTGGCCTCTCCCATTGTGGAGCACAGGCTCCGGACGTGCAGGCTCAGCGGCCATGGCTCATGGGCCCAGCCGCTCCGCAGCATGTGGGATCTTCCCAGACCGGGGCACGAACCCGTGTCCCCTGCATTGGCAGGCGGACTCTCAACCACTGCGGAAGCCCTCCATCATATTTTAAACTTCATGTGGACAAGGACTCTGTTTTGTTCACCACTATATACCCAGTACCTAGGGCATAAAGTCTGATACACAGAATATTCTTGACATAGATATAGAGGATTAGACATAGGAATAAATAAATGAAATGGTTTAGATGCTTTTCAAAGGTATATTCCTAGTACATATAGAAAGGTTTGGTAAATGTTAAAATAACATTATTATTACCTTCTGAATTTACACTAATTTGAGCCCCTGGCTGTACCATAGAGTTAAAACTGGTTTGAGTTAGGTAAGTGTCTGCTGATTTCAGGGAAGAATGACTGGTAAAACTGACCTGACCCTTACTGGCAACTACTCAGCTTGCAATAAGAAATATTGGAGTATTGAATGATTTGCCAGTCCTCCAAACTGCTTACAGTTACATGAAATGAACAGCAGCATAAAATTGTGGCTCAGAGGAAATAACTCTAGACCTCAGCACCTTCTTGGATAGATAGTGGAGGTGAATGATCAGCTGATCTCAAGGTTCCCATCCAGTTAGGTGATGAGGAAATTTAAGAATGTGTTAGATAGCACAGTATTCTATCCACTCCAATAGGCTGCTAGCCAGTGTCATTTTCTAATCCATCCTCCATCGACCAGCCCAAATCATCTTTTATCCCACTTTTGCTATTAATATCTCTCAGTGTACTTACCATTGCTTTTAGGATTAAGTTTAAAACCTTAATATAGTCTGCAGGAACTATATAAAGGCATTTGTGACATAGGTTATCGAAATAGCCTATGCACCTAAATAGCCCTGATTCATATTTTGGTTTGACCCCTTCCTAGCTGGTGAGTTAAGGAGTTAAGTTATCTGAGTCTCAGATGTTTCATCTGGAAATTGGGGTAACAGTAGCAATATCTGCCTTATGGATTTGGCTCCTGTTTACCTTTCTAATCTTTTCTCATGCCACTCACTTATCTCTTGCTATGTTCCAGTGATACCAGACTTCTCTTTGCTCCTCAAATATACCATGTTTTTTCCTGTTTCCTTTTCCTGATGTGCACCCTCCATCCTACAGGTGGTTAATATTTCACCGTCAGTCTCATCTATGATTCTTCCCCATGGAAGTCTTTTCCTTTACAGTTTTCAAAATTATAATTTCTCAACTACTTGTATAATTATTTGATTTCTGTCCGTCTTACTTGCTTAACTGAAAACTCCCTTTTGAACCGGCACTGTATCCCTTCTGCTAAATGGAAGAATGATTGAATGGAAGTCATCACATGGATATGTTTTGAATGAATAAATACAACATTTTAAATCAACTATACTCCAATAAAATTTTTTAAAAAAATTTTAATAAAGCAAGCTTTGCCTATGGCATCATCTTACTGACCTCAGAACATGTCCTGAGCCCCCAAAGATCATTCTTGCATTGATCCTCCCAGGGTCTCATCCTATTCCCCTAGTCATGGACTTCTCTGACTCAGTGCTTCTCATCCGCTTACTCCTTTGCTTTAGATCATTTAACACCAACTCTGACTTCTATATCCTAGAACTCTTTTTTCATCCTATTTGTTTGGTAAAATGTTTTGGGCAACATTTTTGCTCTAATACAACTTGGCTGCTTACATCCTTGGTAAATCTTGACACTGTGCTTCAGTTTGCACTTCCCATGTCCACATCTAAACTCTCTCCCTAGGGAAATCAGTTCCAGATGTACCAAGACATAGCCTGAAAACAAAAGGAACATGGAAATAATTTCAGAGCTAGCAATCACAACTCAGTTACCAGATCTAAGACAGGTGACATAATTCTAAGCCCCAGAAGGCCAGCTTTGATTGACATTGGCTCAGAAATTGGATCTAAACATGGGCTGTCAGTGGAACACATAAGGCAGACTGAGAAATTTTGGAGGGACTCATGTAGGTCAGGCTATGCCCCAGCAAATGACACACAAGCATATATAACACAACTTTTTCTCCCTCACAAATTGGTTTACAGCTAACCCTAAATACATCAGCTTCAAGCAGCATAGTGAACACAGAATCTCATTGTCTGAAGCATAACTCAAATCTGACGGTAAACATAGTACATGCATACAATCTGTGGTAAGGGATTTTTCCTAAAGTGTTTCAATCTCTGGATATTTCTCCTACTCATGTTGTTTCAGGAGCTTGGGGGGCTCTTGTCTCACAAACCAGCCTGACACGCTTTGCACAAATGATTTTGCTTTTGTTTTTGTTTTTAATATTAGAATCCTTGCCTCAGCCTTACTGGGATGATGTTCCTTGAGTGAAATAAACCTGTTCAAAAACTCTGCCGCAGACACTTTGACTCTATGGTCTTGGCAAGTCACTTCATTTTTTCTTGGATCTTAGTTTGATACGCCTTTTTAAAAAATTAATAGTAAAGGTAGTTATCTTGCAATATCATTGTGAAGATTTATTAACTTAATAAAAGTATATATTTAAAATTTCTGTGGCAGGGCCTGCAACACTAACCACAGTGGTATGATAAATTGTTAGGTATCTTCGAGCAAATACATATTTGAGTGCAGACTAGGAATATGATCTTGTGAGGATGATAAGGACAGCTGATCCATAAACTCTGTCCTATGGAGCTTTTGGTACAGTGACAGATGTAAAACATATAAAAACAATAACAATACTAACAACAGAGGTTATACCTAAGGGTAGTACTGAACTGTCCCAAATATAGGTGCTACTTCCCCCCCAGGATGGCTAAAAAAAGAGGGATTTTAACATGGCCTACAATTCTGGTGGAAGGAAAAACGGGGGCTAGGAAACAGCAAAAATATAGGACATGGAACATTAAACAACAGGTTAAATCAGCACTGAGTAGAACAGTTTGTGTGGACTACCAGTTCAACCAAGGGAAAAATCAGATTTATGGCTAGGAAGCAGGTTAGGGTCATATCATGGAAGGTTTCGGACGTTAGGCTAAGATGTCTGGATTTTATGTGCAGGCAGTGGATGTCAGTGATAGTTTTTGACAAGTTGTTTTAAAAGATAAGGCTTCTCACTGGAAGGAAAAGTTGGAGGAGGGAAACATAGTGAGGGGTGCTGTTAGAAAGCCAGGAGGCACTGAGACCACCTAACGCATAAATATCTACATCAAAATTGAGATAACAAGAATGGTGACAGCAAAATTGCGTTTCCCTTTACACCTGGCTGAACTCAGGTTAGCAAAGCACGTGAGAAACTTTACATTCTATTCCAAAGAGCCCCAGAGGAAAATGGTTAGGCTGAGAGCAAGGACCTCCATGTTAATGATAGAGTAAAGGAGCATCTGAGCTCTGAGAGGAGAATGCCATTGATTCCTGTGAACTACTGCTTTGTATGACTTCATCTTCTACAGAGTGTTGTATTGTTTCCCTATTATGCTTTCAGAGACAACATCTTAGATATCTGCCCTTTATTGAGAATAAGGTCAATATTTCAACAAATTTAGATGCTTATCTAGCTCTGGAGCCTGCGAGCAACAACTACTGAGTCTGCATGCCACAACTAGTGAAGCCCACGCACTGCAACGAAGAGTAGCCCCTGCTCGCCACAACTAGAGAAAGCCAGCACAGAAACAACAAAGACCGAATAC
The DNA here is from genome assembly GCF_003031525.2 of Neophocaena asiaeorientalis asiaeorientalis. NCBI lineage: Eukaryota > Metazoa > Chordata > Mammalia > Artiodactyla > Phocoenidae > Neophocaena > Neophocaena asiaeorientalis. Next base: position 7,319,393 of record NW_020173955.1, on the reverse strand, counting down.
AGCCAAAAATAAATAAATAAAATAAATTTTAAAAATGGAGCATAGGGGCTTGATAACATGGTACTGAAAACTTTTCTGCCAGTTTATAAAACTATCTTCAAGAATTCCCAAGAAAAAATATTAACTTTTAAGATAAGCATTGGAATTTAGGAAGAGAAAATACCAGTATATATTTGGGGTGTCTCTTTCTTATTGGCCTCAGAATACTTTGCAAAGATAATTTCAAAGGTTCTTACAAGGCAGATACATGGTAACTACTGTCATTCTATTTAGTGGGTGTGGGTGATCAGGTGTAGAGAGATGAAAACCAAGATTAGTTCATAAATTCAACAATAGAGACATTTCAACACTTGGGCAATACACAGTAAGAACTGAGAGCTGCTGCTGAGTTACACCTTCAGGAGTAGAGGGAGGAAAGGTTTCCAATAATCAACCCATTCTTTGACTGCTTCTTTTTTTTTTTTTTTTTTTTAAGAAAGATAGTAAAACTTGGTGGATGCAGAGATGACTAAGCATAGGATGCAAAGTGACTAAGTGACCTTCCCCACATTTTTTTAGGAGTGGGGTTTTAAGTAACTGGTCAGCCAATTTATTGGCTCTTTACAATACGCTATACAATGATAGCTACAGAGCAGTGTAGACGTCCTTGCTTTGGAAGCAACAAGATTATTCATTGAACAGGCAATGAGCAGGTACTTTCTGGGAGTTGCGAAAATGAATAATGATCAGTGTTGTAATTAACACGCTACAGGGGGTAGAAGAAGAAGAGAAAGGCAGCATTTCCAATGGTCTGAGAGAAATGGACTGGCTCTTTATGGAAGTATTGATGTGTTAGATGATACGGAGTGGGTACTGTAGAATTTGGGAGTTGGAAATGAAACTAGATATCATTTCATCAAATTGCTTCCTTAACAGTATACAATCATAAACATATGCCTATGTATTTTGAAAACATATACAGTGTTTTCAAGTATATAGTATATTTTTTAATCTAAAACTCCAGAGATGTTGGAACTATCACCATCTCCATGTTATAGATATGAAAACTAAGACTCAAAGAGGTGAAATCATATCACAATTATAAAATCAAATTGTCAAACAGAAACACTAATTTGCATATAAAACAAAACTCATTCCATTAAAGAACTTGAATATGAATATATAAAGGACGAGTTCTGAAGCAAGTTTTTCACATTAGTTTATATTTCCATTCTACTTTTTTTTCTTTACAGCCCAGTCTGTAACTAATTTCTTTATTTTCATATCCTTGCAACTTTCAACAAAAATGCATAAGGTGAATATACTAAAAGGTCACATGTGCTAAAAATGCAAAGTGAAGAGGTTGTGATTTTTATCTGCATCTAAGTTCTCTTCGGTTTATGAGAATTGTACTAAGTGCCTCTTGAAAGAACACAGCCACCAGCTGGATGGTTTCTGCTGTTAGCAAACATTATGAAACAATGACAATTAAACTGTTTAATTATATAGGAGGATTACAACATGGTACCTATGTCAACTGTAATTGATTTTAAGTCTTAGGTGATTCTGGTATTTGGGGAGGTCCAGGCAGAGGACATCAAGAAGGTTAGAATAAAGCCACTTTATTTCTCATTGGCTAAAATGAGCTCTCTATAGAATGATGCCAGTGAGGAAACTGAATCTCTGTCTGGAATTTTAAAAAGCGGTATAAGAAGTGAGATTTGTTGGGTCATCTCTATATATAAAAAGGAAAATAAAATATCTTTTCTATAAGTAATTAAGATGAAAGAACCTAATATTGGTATCTGATGATTCTGTAATTGTGTATCAATTACATTCATTGTGAATATGCACCAGATCAATGAGTTGACATTGAGCTATCACTATTTCTCAGCCTTGTAATCCTCACATAATTAGATTTCTAATGAAGTTCTTCTGGGCAAAAGACCTGTTTTCAAAGAGAGTGGTGCATTATGCATCATACAATGAAAAAGAAACATCAAGAGATATGGCTATGACTCATTTGACCAATAACTAGTTACATAACCTGCACCTTCACCTTCACCTTTTTGAGTCTCACCTTCATCATTTGTGATACCAGGAGTTAAAATAAATGATCTGTAGGTTATTCTAACTCTAATATCCTATGATGTTTAGATATGACTGCTATAACTGAAGAAAAGTATATTTATTATCATAAGCTCAGCAACTACCTAAAAAAAAGCTCTACTTTTCCACTATTTCCACTCTCTTTCCAGCTTTTCTACTTTTACAGTTTGGGGGAATATTGCATTACTATTAAATCTGTAGAATCTCAAATATTCCTAGTTGAGCACTTGAGCTTTAAAAATATTTTAGCTTCCTTCAAAGCACTGGTCATCAGGAGAAACATACAGCTGAATACCCATTGCACATACTGAGAGACTTTGGAACTAGTTTGTTAAGAAGCTAGAACTATAAACCTCATAGCCCATAAATGGAGACAAGCCAAAACAATGGAAACCATATTCACTTTAAGGAGAAAAATCTGTTTATTCTTCAGTAGCGCCCTGATTTCTATTCACTTAAAAGCCAGTGGAAAACTCTGAGTAGATGTTGCTGTATTACATTTGAGAAAAAGTCTTCTAAGTATTCTACAGAAGATATTTGTAGATGGGAAGTACCCCTTCCAACTAGCTATGTAGGAAGACAAATTTATTTCAAGAAAAAGTTTTTTTTTCTTTCTAGTTCCCATACAACACTAGTCAGGCATGAACAAAAGTGATCACTTTTCTAATAACTTTAGAGATACACACCGTCTTCTTGAAACCTAGAGGACGTGTACAAATCTCATCTCAATGTTATGCAATGCATCTGTACCACAGATACCCAGGAAAAGGTAGCCAGTATATCTACACAAAACATATTTGGTAAGGGTAATGAAGTTATATAAAGCTAATGTTATGTTTTTTAAAACTCCTTTTAAGGTCAATAAGTATGCTTCTACATCAGTACTGCCTTGGGCCTTCCAAGAAATATCAACTTAGGGAGTGTGCACAGGCAGGTCACATGCCCACACTTCCTCTCTGCATGGTTAGCTTCACTCCTTCCATTAAGTTGGCGTGTTTCTTAGAACACCCTGGGCATATCCATGGCCTTGGCTAATACCCATGCCCACATATTTCTCTTGTTATTGTTTTCTCTGTTTGACCTTTGTAAGGTCCTACCATCTTCCCATTGATTATATATATATATATATATTCTTTTTCCGGTACGCAGGCCTCTCACTGTTGTGGCCTCTCCCGTTGTGGAGCACAGGCTCCCGACGTGCAGGCTCAGTGGCCATGGCTCACGGGCCCAGCCGCTACGTGGCATGTGGGATCTTCCCGGACCGGGGCACGAACCCGTGTCTCTTGCATCGGCAGGCGGACTCTCAACCACTGTGCCACCAGGGAAGCCCTGATTATATATTTTTATCTAGTAACTTCTACTCCCTGCCAACCCCCTTTGATACATGGCAGAGAAAGGACAATAAAATTTATGAATTAGTATAAGATATGCAAGATACGATGAAATCTGTGGAGCTCATAGCATCTCTGAAAGGATCAAACATTTTATCAAGTACAAAAAAGCTGATCTGTGGATAAGGAACAATAGATATATACTATTTTCTTCTATCAGACAAAGTAACCTTTACCAAATCAAAGGGAGCATGGGGATGCAAAATCTCTGGGGAAAAACTATAATAAGAACTGGTAAGTCTTTAGCATAGGCTTGAAATTAAGATGTTCTCTATGGTAAGCCTTCAGACTACTAAGCACACATGATAACCCCAACAGTGTGGCATAATGAACAGAGTTTTGATCTTGTTTAGGAGGCCTAGGACCTAGTCCCAAGCAAAGGCTTCAGTTTCCTCATCTGCAAAAGGATAATGAGAGGAGCACACATTTATTGGTCACTTACTATATGAAGTAAGTGACCATCCTACAACATGTCATTTCCTATAAATCTCAAATCAGCACTAAAAGGCATGTTATTATCCTCATTATACAACTGAGGAAACTGAGGTGCAGAGATCTTGAAATCTTCAACTTAAGAGGCAGAACAGGATTTAGAACCAGCTCTATTTGAAACCAAATTCATGCTCTTTCACCACACCTTGTAGTTTTCACAGTATCCTAAGAGATCTTAAGAGATATCATATATGAGGACAGATTGTACATTTCAAAGTGTTATACAAATACAGAGTTTAATAACATTAGCCCTTTTGATGTCTAGCATGGAAATTCAGGATTGGGTGCCGCTTTTTAATGAATTCTATCTCCCCATTAGATGATCAGTTTGCAAGGAAGCCTGCATCTGAACTTCTATTTCTTTTGTACTGTGCACCTCACAAAATGAAAGCTCAATTAACATTAATAACTAACCACGCAGTGCTATCTCTACGGTCTCACATTTAACCTCAGGATCCATTCTATATAATTAAAAGCATCCAGTATAAGTTCAATATGGAGTACATTCCTTGTAAAATATGAACATTTGGAAGAACATGTAGAGTATCTTTGCTAAAATAGCAAGATTTTATCTATATCTCAGTGTTGCTTTTACCTAATTTATTATTAGAGCTCAAATTTCCTACTGCAGGGGTTTAATGAAATATGAGGCCAAGCGACTATTTAAAAAGAGGAAAACTAAGGCATTGAGATATAGCGGAGGGAGGAACACACTCATTCTACGAGGCCGCATTGAGATACTTTCCTGGTCAACTATACATTAAGCAGATATTCTACAGATAAAGGATTGTTAACTTACTGTCATTATCTACATTTGACTTACTTAGAGTCAATATGACTTCTCTCTTCCAAAATATATCAGTTAAATCAAAATAACATTTTAGTTTTACAAGTCAACAATAAAAAAAATAAAAACCTTAAAAGTACTGTATACTCATATTCTTAGCACGTCACCATGAAGGGATTATTTTCAGTACTGTCTCCTAAGGCAAAATGACTGAACAGAATGTAAGAGGTGAAAATTATAAAATTATTAAAATTTAAGTCTGGGGCCAAAGAGCTACATGTTATATAATTATTGCAAGAGGTGGAAGGGAGAAGAGTTAGGATAAAAGAAAAGGCACCATGTACAAAGGAAAGATGGAGTTCTAGGTATAGGGAAAAGAACAGAGTAAAAAGAAGGAATGAATTCTGATAGTCAAGCTCTTCGATCTGATTTTCACACTGCCTCACTTCAAAGCACTTAAGAATATTGACGTAATTTTGCTCTCTGGTTTGAAAAACTTACAAATCTCTGTAGATGTCATCTCACAAACACATTGGAATGAACCAGGTAAATACCAAGCCCTGATAATTTAATGGTAAAACTGGAGGGAACATTGATTTAATTCTTTATGAATATTGTACCCCATTGTTTTCAGAATATTCAACCTAGAGATCATTCCTTTCCTGCAAAAAAATGAGAGCATGACTTTAACCTGGAATATCTGTCTGAATAGCACAGAAAAATGTTTACTTTCTAGGGCATACATAGCCTTTTACCAGAAATACACTGAACATGAGAAAATTCCTCAACTTCAAGCATCTCAAATACCTATAAAAAGAAAATTAAGCCAAATAGTAGGTAGAACCATAGAAATATAGCTGAGAAACTACAAAAAGAGACTGCATACAATCTGCAATGGCTCTCTTAACCTAACCTCTATCAGGGTGAAACTCAGAATAACTTTCTTGAGATGACATCAAATCAGGACATCAAAACATGATACAATCAGGACCATGACAGAAACACTCTCTGGATCTGATGCATCGAAGGGTATCACCAAGTCCTTAGTAAGGAGGGATTGAATATATTATCCAAACAATTATTTTCACTATTAAATAAAATTTTAATTTATCTATCTATCTATTGAAACACACACACAGGAGTTAACTAGCAAAGCATGTGTTAGTCACACCATAAGTTCAGCCATCAAGTAATTCATTTGTAGGTGTGACAATTCTACATTAAAATAATGCTTCCAAAGTGACTGTCTGTACAAGCCCATGATCTTTGTGTACACCACGAGTTACATAAGTACAGGCTCAATCAGTTTTCAAAGATTCCAGGCAGGATTTGCAATATTGTTTTTCAGATCAAATAAAAATATTTTAGGTCTAAAAACTTTATTTAAACTTGATATAAAGGGTGAGAGCTTCATGTCTAACGGATGGATCAGTATATATCATTTGGGAGGGAGACGCAAGAGGGAGGAGACATGGGGATATATGTTTATGTATAGCCGATTCACTTTGTTATACAACAGAAACTAACCCACCATTGTAAAGCAATTATACTCCAATAAAGATGTTAAAAAAAAAACCGTTGATAATCAGATATTCACAAATCTTTCTTCTAAACAAGTAAACAAAATCTTAACCAAAACCAAATTAGTAAACTTTTCTACAAAATCTTTACAACTTTATTTTCCTTGTGTTACTATCTTAATAAATCAAAGCACAAGTATAAATTCTGAAATTCACCACTATAAGAATCTTTATGAGGACTGAAGGCATAAGTCAAAAACTAAAAAACAAATTCCAGGCAAAGGATTTGCTATTGTTCTTACATGATTCTCCTCTTCACCCACAATATATCCCCTACAACTCAATGACTCAGCAATCAAAGGCAAAGGAAAGAGAATATAGCTCATTTTTTAAAATAAACACCTAATGAGCAGATAATTATCTTTCTAAGGAACAGTTTTGCTTTTTCCTATTACATAGGCCAAGTTGCTTTAATAAAAATCATATCCGTGAATAAACTGGAGATTTCAGGAAAGCACCAAGAGACTTTGGGTTGATAAATACTTCTCTGGGACCTGTTGCCTTTAGAAACTAAACTTCTCCTCCTGGATTTGACTCTCAAGATGGCTGAAGATTCTGTTGTGTTTATTTGCTTTTTTGCTTCCTTGCTTATTTATTTTGGCTCTGGTTTGCTAGCGTATTGGTTTTTTCCTTTGTTTTTACCATACTTGGAACTAATATCTGAGATTAAAGAACAACAACTAAAATATGGGGAGAGTAATATCAGCAAAAATGGTGGAATAGGAACTTCAGAGCTTGTCCCCTCCCCAGAAACATCAATTTGAACAACTATCCATGTGCAAAAATAATTTTATAAGAGTCAAGAATTCCAGGTAAAGAATTATTGCACCTGGGTGAAGTACTGAAATTAGAAAAGATGCATGAAGGCAGTAGGAAAGACAGATTCATACTACTTTCATCACTCTTCCCCAAGCCCAGGCAGACCAACACACAGAGAGATACCCTCTCCCCATGGGAGAAGGAGAGCGAGGTGAGCCCAAATTCCAGGCCCACCCCAGTGGTCCCTGGGTCCTGACTGGCCCTCTGGACCCATGATCCAAGCCTGCCCATGCAGACCCAGGTCCCAGGCCCATCACTGCAGACTCCAGCGCTAGGCCTATCCACATGGACCCAGACACCAGGATGGCCCCTGTGTACATAAACAACAGGCCTGCCCACTTGCTGACATATGGCATGGACATATATACACTACCAAATGTAAAATAGATAGCTAGTGGGAAGCAGCCGTATAGCACGGGGAGGTCAGCTTGGTGCTTTGTGACCACCTAGAGGGGTGGGATAGAGAGGGTGGGAGGGAGATGCAAGAGGGAGGAGATATGGGGATATATGTATAAGTATAGCTGATTCACTTTGTTATAAAGCAGAAACTAACACACTATTGTAAAGCAATTATACTCCAATAAAGATGTTAAAAAAATAAAATAAAATAAAAGACAATGAGAAAAATTTTAACAGCAAGAAAAAACAACAAGAGAAAAATTAATTCATATATAAGGGAATCCCCGTAAGGCTATCAGTGGATTTTGCAGCAGAAACCTTGCAGGCCAGGAGAGAATGAGATGATAGAGTCAAACTCTTGAAAGAGAAAATTGCCAAACAAGAATATTTTACCTGGCAAAGCTGTTTTTCAGGAATGAAGGAGTTCATCACCATTAGACCTGTCTTACAAGATGCTGAAAGGTGTTTTTCAAGCTGAAATGAAAGGACTCTAATTAGTAACACGAAATGATGTGAAAATACAAAACATACTTGTAAAGGTAAGTATACAGTCAAATTCAAATACTCTAATACAGTAATTTGGTGGTGTGTAAATCACTTAACTCAAATAAAAAAGGTTTAAAGGATAAAAGTATTAAAAATAAATAGAGCTATAATAATTTTAATGGATAGATAATATAAGAAGAGGTAAAATAAGACATCAAAAATATGGGGAGAGAGTATAAGGGTCGAATTTTTATATGTGATTAAAGTTGAGTAGTTATCAGCTTAAAAGACTACTATATCTCTATATGAGATGTTTTATGTAAGTCTTGTGGTAAGCACAAGGCAAAAACTTACAGTTGATAGATAAAAGATAAAGAGATGGGAATCAAAGCATTTCACTCTGGAAAATCATCAATTCACAAAGAAAGATGACAAAAGGAGAAGAAAGGAACAAGAAAACTGCAAAACAGCATACAATAATTAATAAGATGGAATTAGTAAGTTCTTACCTATCAATAATTACTTTAAATGTAAATGTATTAAATCCTCAAATCAAAAGGCATAGAGTGGTCAAATGGATTAAAAAACAAGAAGACAAAACCCAGCTAAGTGCTGCCTACAAGACACTCACTTCAGCTTTAAGGACATACATAAGTTCAAAGTGAAGGGATAGTAAAAGCAAAAGTGAGTAGGGGAAGCTAAATTTATATCACACAAAATAGACTTTAAGTTAAAACTGTCATGAGAGGCAAATATGGTGATTATATAATGATAAAGGGGTACATTCATCGAGAGGATATATCAAGCATAAATAAACAGGCACCCAACATCAGAGCACCTAAATATATTAAGCAAATACTAACAGATCTGAAGGGACAAGTAGGCAGCAATACAAAAACAGTAGGGTACTTCAATACCTCACTTTTGGCCCTGGATAGATCATCCAAACAGAAAATCATTACACTGGACTTGAACTATATCTTAGACCAAATAGATGTAACAGACACATACAGAACATTCCACCCAACAGCAGCAGAATATAGATTCTTCTCAAGAGCATGCAGAACATTCTCCAGTATAGATATTATATTAGGTCACAAAACAATCCTTAGCAAATGTAAAAGACTGAAATAATATCAAGTATCTTTTCTGAACACAGTGGTATGAAACTATAAATTCAAACACAGAAGGAAAAGTGGGAAATTCATAAATGTGTGGAAACTAAACAACACACTCCTAAACAACAGGTCAAAGAAGAAATCAAAAGGGAAAATCAAAAGATATCTTGAAACAAATGAAAAGGGAAACACAGCATACCAAAACTAATGGTATAAGCAAAAGCAATTCTAAGAAGGAAGTTCATGGTGATAAATGCCTACACATTAAGAAAAAAGAAGAGGAAAAAAAAAAGAAAAAAGAAAAATCTCATATAAACAACCTAACTTTTACACTTCAAGAAGAAATAAATGAAATAGAGAATACAAAATCAGTAGAAAAGACCAGCAAACTAAGATCTGATTGTTTGAAAAGATAACCAAAATTGACAAACCTTTAGCTAGACCAGCCAAGAGAAAAGGAGAGAACACTGAAATAAATAATCAGAAATGAAAGTGGAGACATTACAACTGACACCACAGAAATACAAAGGATCATAAGAGACTACTATAAACAGTTATAAACATCCAACAAATTGGGTAACCTAGAACAAATAGATAAATTCATAGAAACATAAAATCAGCCAAGACTGAATCATGAAGAAACAGAAAATTTGAACAGACCAATAATGAGTAAGAAGATTGAAACAGCAAACAAAAACCAGCCAACTAAAAGAGCCCAGAAGCAGATGGCTTCACTGGTGAATTCTACCAAACAATTAAAGAACTGACACCAATTCTTCTCAAACTCTTCCGAAAAACTAAAGATGAGAACAATCCCAAACTCATTTTACAAGGCCCAACATTACCCTGATACAAAGACAGAGAAAGACACTACAATAAAAGAAAACTACAGGCTAATATCCTTAATAAATATAGATGCAAAAATTCTCAACATAATACTAGCAAACTGAATTCAACAGCACCATACACCATGATTAATTGTGATTCATTCCTGGGATGCTAAGATAGTTCGACACAGGCAAGACAATAAATGTGATATATCATACTAATAGAATTAATGATAAAAATTATGTGATTATCTCAACAGATATAGAAAAAACATTTGACAAAATTCAACATCCATTCAAGATAAAAACTCTCAACAAATTGAGTATACAAGGAATGTACTTCAATATAATAAAGTCCATATATGCTGAGCCCACAGCTAACATACTTAATAGTGAAAACTTGAAAGGTTTTCTTATAAGATCAGTAAGAAGACAATGTTACCCATTCTCACCATTTTAACCCAGTTCAGTACTGGAAGTCCTAGCCATATCAATTAGGTAAGAAAAAAAGAATCTTTAATCAGACAAAAAGAAGTAAAATTATCTTTTTGCAGATGATATGACCTTATATATAGAAAGCTCTAAAGACTCTACCATTCTACCAAAAAAAGCATGAGAACTAATACACAAATTCAGTAAAGTTGCAGGATATAAAATCAACATCCAAAAATCAGCCATGTTTCTATATACTAACAATGGACTATCTGAAAAAGAAATAAAGAAAACATTTATAATAGCAGCAAAAATAAAAATATACTTAAGCCTAAATTTAACAAAGGTGATGAAAGATGTGTGTACTGAGAATTACAACTTTGTTGAAAGGAACTGAAGAAAAAACAAATAAATGGAAAGATATCTCATGCTCATGGAGTGGAAAAATTAATATTGTTAAAATGTCCATACCACCAAAGCCATCTATAGATTCAATGCAATCCCTATCAATATTCCAATAGCAATTTTTCACAGAAGTAGAAAAATCAATTTTAAAATTTATTTGGAACCACAAAAGACTGCAAATAGCCAACGTAATTCTGACTTTGGAGACATCACAATTTCTGATCTCAAAACTTTATTACAAAGCTATAGAATCAAAACAGTATAGTACTGGCATCAAAATAGAAACACAGACCTATAAAACAGAAATGAGAGTCCAGAAATAAATGCATGCATATATAGTTAACTAATATTTGATAAGAGAGTCAAGAATATTAAATGGGGAAAGGATAATCCTTTCAATAAATGGTGTTGGGAAAACTGAATTGTCACATGCAAAAGAATGAAACTGGATCCCTTTCTAACATTACTCACAAAAATTAACTCAATATATATTAAAGATTTAAATATAAGATTCAAAACTAAAATTCCTGGAAGAAAACATAGAGAAAATCTCCTTGGCATTGGTATTGGTAATGATTTCTTCGCTATGATACCAAATGTGCAAGCAAAAAAGAACAAAAATAAACTGGAACTATAGCAAACAAAAAGCTTCTGCACAACAAAAGAAACAATCAGCAGAATGAAAAGGCAAAGTATAGAATGGGAAAAAAATATTTTCAATCTATCTATCTATCTAATAAGGGGTTAATATAAAAAAGAAACTCAACATCAAAAAGAGCAAACAATCTGACTGAAAAATGAACAAGGAGTTATTAAATAGACATTTTTCAAAAGAAGACATACGAATGGCCATAAAATACATGAAAAGATGCTCAAAATCACTAATCAGGAGGGAAATGCAGATCAAACCCACTATGAGAAATCACCTCACACCTGTTAGAATGGCTATTATCAAAAAGACAAAAGAAAACAAGAGTTGGTGAGGATGGGAGAAGAGAAAACTTTTGTGCACTGTTGGTGTAAATGTAAATTAGTACAACCACTATGGAAAACTGTATGGAGGTTCCTCAGAAAATTACAAAATAGAACTACTATATGACCCAGCAATCCCACTTCTAGGTATATATCCAAAGGAAATGAAATCATTATCTTGAAAAGATATCTGCATCTCAATATCCATTGCAGCAATATCTACAATAGCCAAGAAATAGAAACAACCTAAGTCTCCATGGAAGGATGAATGAGCAAAAAAAATGTGGTCTATACATACAATGGAATATTATTCGGCTATAAAAAAGGAAAACCTGCCATTTATACAACATGGATGGACCTTGAGAGCATTATGCTACATGAAATAGGTCAAACAGAGGAAGAAAAATACTGCATCCTCTTATTTATATGTGGAATCTGAAAAAGCCATAATCATAGAAAGTACAATGGTGATTGCCAGAGACAATGGGGGAAAAGGGGAGATATTGGTCAAAGGGTACAAATTTCCAGTGATAAGATAAGTAAGTTCTGGGGATCTAATTTATAGTATGGTGACTCCAATTAACAATAGTGTATTTTATACTTGAAATTTGTTAAGAAAATAGATCTTAAATGTTATCATCAAAAAAATAAAAAGGCAATTATGTGAAGGGGTGGGTATGTTAACTAACCTTATTGTGGTACTCATTTCACAATACATATGTGTATCAAAACATCACACTGTACACCTTAAACTTACACACATGTCAATAATATCTCAATAAAGTTGGAAAAAATAGAGCAGATATTTCATCATAGAGTACATTTTGCCATAGTAGGATGTTGGTAACAGCATTAATTCCTCATTAGCCAAAGTTGATATGTTGAGAAGAGATTTGGAAAACAAGAAATTAAACTACAGTAAAATTTTCACCATGAGCCAATTCTTCTATTCCTGTAACGGACATACTTTAAGTGGCCCCATGATTTCTGCCTTCTGGGGTTCATATCCTTGTAAATTCCCTCACCTTGAGAGTTAGCAGGAACTATGCCTCATTTCTAACCAATAGAATATAGCAGAGGTAATAGGCTTTCACTCCCATGATTATGTTACATTATAAAAGACTCAATCATGTTAGACTACTTCTCCCTTTGTGGGCTTTGAGAAGGCAAGTTTCCATGAAACTTAAAATCACAAGGGACTGAATGTTGCCAACAACAATGCTAGAGGGGAAGAGCATATTTCCCCCACTTGAGTCTCCAGCTGAGAACCCAGCCCTGGAGGACACCTTGATTGTAAGCTATGATACCCTAAGCAGAGGACCCAGTTAAGCTGTGCCCAGACACCCGACCCACAAAACTTCTGAGATAATAAAATGCAGGTTGTCTTATGCTGTGGTAATTTGCTGTACACACGAATACAATTCCACAATCAAAAAGTTGGTTTAAAATATAAATGCCCATAAGAAAAGTATGCCAGTCTAAATTATTTTTATGAGAGATTTTCCTTTAATAGATACTGAGAGCGGGATGGGGACTGGAAATTACTTAGAAAGTATGACAGAACTAGAAGAAACTTGCTTTAATTGCTTGAAATAAGAATAATCATCTTAAAAATGAACAAAATAAACAGACAAAACTATTGTGTAATTGTACTCAAATGTTCAAAGCTTCATCAATTCCAGCACCCCCATGAAAATTCTCATCCTTCTGTACCAATGCAACATCACTATGCTCCTGGTTGCTTTTAAAGTTCCAGAGCTCTCCTGGACGCTTCCTTTTATCACCAAATTCTGATCACTTTATCTCTATGGGCACGTAACATCTGACCTCTCCTTTTCATATGAATTCCACTCTCTCTGAGTTCTCATCTCTCCTGATCTATATAACAACATATTAACTAGTCTTTAAACCTTACTTATTGAACAAAAATTTAGGGAATACCTGCCATGTGGTAGAATATCCAATATAACATCGTATAAACTGTTGTCAGACTATCTTTCTAAATGACAGGCCTAATCAAGGAAAATAATCTATCAAAGCCAATCCACAATCGAATAGAGGTTGTGTACTTTGCATTTCAGCTAACTTTCAATCAATCAACACATTAGAATTACTCTAGAAGAGCCAAATATTTTACTTAGCCAACTAAGAAAAATAAAGACTATTTTCATAAAAAGAATATACATTTTATTATAAAAAGTAAACCTTTAAATACTATATGCTTAACTTTACAATGCAGATTCTAATAATACTCACCTGTTATGGTTATTTTGAGAATAAACGAAAGAATATGCATAAAGCCCTGGGAACACCACATGAGCCATCAGAACCATCCATTAAATTGTAGTAATAATTATTTGTATTCTTAAATTGATTCCTAATCAAGCATTACTTTTCAAATGAACAATAATAAAATTTAGTTAAAATGAGAAGGACAGACCTTTCAAGAAAAGATAATTGATAACTTTATACTTATAGACATGCATACAGAATTTAGGAGACTATTTTAGTAATTCAGGAACAATAATTATGTCCTTAGACATGAGAATATAAACTCAGTTTAAGACATATTAAAGAGATATATTTGAAAGAACTTGATAACTGATTGAGTGTGAAGGGTAAATAAAGAGAGGCTTCCAGAATGCCTTCTATATTTCAGGCTGTATTTCACCATTAACATTAACCAAGGTGAGAATTAAATTCAGCTTAGGGGATGAATTTAAGATGATACAGAAATTTCATACAGTGATAACCAATGGGCAATAAAAAGATGCCTGTAACCCTAGATTGAATAGCTTAAGGGCAGGGACCTTTTTTCACTCATTTTTCTTCAAGTACAAGCCTTGCACTGGAAAGTATTCAATACAAGATTTAATTCAATTGACAGTTCTATTTTGGGAAGGTCAGAAAGCCCAAGAAAAAGAACATAGTAAGTATCAAAATACCTATTCTTCTCTTTTCAATCAAAATTCAGTAGGGACCAGAAACATTCACAAATGTTTACTGTCTCACCAATCCAGAACAGAAATAGAATGCTTTGCAAAGAATAGAACTGATTCAAGCCCTACAGTTTTGGTAAAGTTGCTTGAAACAGTTTTGAAAATAATTTAATACAACTTTATTTCAATAAAAAATTCTTGATATCAAATATTTAGCATCTCCTATTCATCTGTCATTAAAATAAACTGAAATACCCAGTGTTTTCAAACCCTTCCAAAATAAAATCTCTAAGCACTGTCAGGTCCTTCCCCTGTTGGATAGATTGCTTTGTGCGATTCACATTATATCTGTGAAATCCAATTTCTGCATAAAACCTGTGATCAGACTCTACAATCTATTTCCCACATTGGTTGGACTCTTTAACATGGCTTTCAGTCAGAATTATTTGATCTCTTTAACTTTAAGCTTCTGAAGGTAGGCACAGGGATCCAACCTTTCTTAAGCTGTCAATTGTCATTTAAATATGAGAACTTTTTTTAGTAGTCATTATCAAACCTTGGATACAGAAAATTCCCTGAGCTACTTCCCCACCTAAAAGAGTCTAATTGCATTTCTCAGACCATTTCTAAAAAGAAACTTCCCTGAGCTACTTCCCCACCTAAAAAATTCTAATTGCATTTCTCAGACCATTTCTAAAAAGAAACTTCCCTGAGCTACTTCCCCACCTAAAAAATTCTAATTGCATTTCTCAGACCATTTCTAAAAAGAAACTTCCCATGCGGAAATTTGAGGTGAATGTGATAGTTTAGGTTCTGGGAAAACATCTAAACCGAAAAAACTGCTTTGAAAAAAATCTTCCGTATGAAAAAAAAGTCAGACAAATTTAGTCAATGTGACCTATTTTTAAATGTATGTTTCCCTGAGAGAATAATCTGAAGCACGCTTTACTCTACATTACAAAAAAAACTTCTCTTTCCTGGACCAAGCATACTTATGAGATTGCAAAAAGAAGTCAAACTAAGTTAGGCCAGTAACTACAATTCACTGGCATTTCTCATAAGATGTTCATTTGCAAATATTGAAAAGTAAAGGTCTAGAGCAAGTTTAAGCAATATTCTGAATCATATGCTGCTTTCTACCTTAAAGTTCTCTCTCCAAGTGCTTCAGAATGGTAGAGGTTAGGACAGGACATTCTACATAGCTTTCCGGCTAGTCTAGATTTCCAAATTGGGGTAAGGAGTCAGATTTTTCACATTTGCTTTCTCACTGATATCGTCTATAAAACGTGAGCACGCAACATTTATTAACTTCTGTGCCAAGTGCTAAGAACAGATACAAAAGAGAGGAATTGTCATTGCTTCCCAAGGCAGATGGGCTTTCCTCCAAACTAAGGGTGCCAGGATAGCCTTTTGAGATAGAGGACCCATTAGACTCTCTCTCACCAACAAATTTCTCATCTTGGATAAGACTGGGTGATCTTGCCATCTGCTCTCGGTCCTAGTTGTCCAGACCTTTGTTGGAAGCCCTTAAAGTAATTTTTTTGTGAAATACCCTTAAAGAATTGCTTCCTGCACTCTCTTTTCACATACCCTCAGTCAAATTTGCCTCTCTTGTCATTTAAAATTAAAAAATATTCAAAGGCACTGACCAACTGTTCCTTAAAAATGCCTAACGCTCCCACATTAAATGCCTTTGCGTGAGGAATACATGCTGCTTGGCACAATCTCTTACCCCGTCTGTAATCTGCTCGTAACTTTAAAAAATGTACACTTCATACTATTTGACTACCCAATCCACAGTAACCACCAGGTCTCCTATTCGGTTTTAATGTTCGGAATATATAACTGATGTGTTCCTTGTTTATTTTTCTTTTTGGAGGTCCTATTATGAGACCGTAAAGTGACAGCAGAGAACCTTGTCTGTCTGCTCCACTTCTTTATCCCTATATCCACAGTACCTAGGACAGTGCCTGACATAATACTGGAGGCTCAATAAATATCTGTTAGATGAAAAAAATAAAATATATTATTGCAGAAATCATCTATAATGCGGTCTACTGAAGGAATATGTCCCTATAATTCAATGAAGCGACCCTATTTTTGACTTCAGTGTGGTCACAATTCAGACTATATCTTATGGTTGGCAAGGATTTGTAAACAGCAGTGAAACAACAGCAAATGTGCCAAAAGATAGCTGGCATTTTGCAACTGTGAGCATCAGCATTTGCTCAGTCTTCAGAAACAACAATTTTCTTCTGGTTGGCATGTAACTTTAAGAAAGACTGTCAACTTGATTACCGGAAAGTGTCCCCTGAACTGAAAATAACATCACAGCATAAAATTCTGCCCCTGCAGCTGAAATGGCCTGGATGTTTCCTCACCAGCAGCCGATGCCAGACAACTTTTCACTCTACTGGATAGGCAGCCGGCTGGGGATGATGTGACTTCTGTCCAAAACCATATAAAATGTAAAAGATACAAGGATTAGGTATTCTGTTTGAAACGAGAAAGGAGAGTCCACCATATTCCTGGAATATCTGGAAAGGTTTTTTCAAACTTTGTGGGGTTGGATGGGGAAGCAATTAGTTGGAGATGCATAGATTCCAAAGCATAAAAAAAAAAGGATGGAGAGCAACTGAGCACACCTTTAAGAAAATCCTTTCATCTATACCTCTCATGGCTTCCCAGGCATCCTGCCAGTTCAGGGTGAGCACATCAATATTTATAGCACACCGCACCAGGGGGCCCACGTTCCCCAGCAGGGGCGATTAATATGTGATATCAACATTATGACAAGACACATTTTATTTCTGTCAACAAACAAAGAGGTTTCTACTTTCTCTGTCAACTGAATACCCAAGCCTTTTATTTTGCACAGTAAACCATCCATGTCTGGAGCTGAAAGACAGATGTTGAGCCACGGTCAATTCTTTTTTTTTTTTTTTTTTTTTTTTGCGGTTTGCAGGCCTCTCACTGTTGTGGCTTCTCCCGACGCGGAGGCTCAGCGGCCATGGCTCACGGGCCCAGCCACTCCACGGCATGTGGGATCTTCCCGGACCGGGGCACGAACCCATGTCCCCTGCATCGGCAAGTGGACTCTCAACCACTGTGCCACCAGGGAAGCCCCCCACAGTCAATTCTTTAAAGAGGTTTCTTCAACTGGCAGGTGGCCTGAGGCCTGTATCAAACCTAAGGAACGCGGGGATAAGCAAATATGATGGGGTGGGGTCCGAGGAAAGATTTGCCTGCCCTGGTTTTCACAGCATGTATTTCGCACTGGGCTGTATACAGTGGAGAAAACGGCAGCGTTTCTGTCCTCAAGGAACTTTCAAATGAGTCTAATACATATGACACAGGAGAAATGTGGGACTTCTCTTTAGACAGTGCTTTCTTTTTAAGACTTTCAGGTGCTATGCAAGTGTTAATTTCTAGAGTTATGATGAGGTAGTAAAATGGACCCCATTTATAACAAAAAGAGCTTTTATAACTTTTCCCTCGAAACAGAGAAAACAAGGACTAGTTCTTAGATAAGAGAGGAGGAAGGTTTTCTTTTTCATAGTATGAAAATGAGCTCGCACAAGAACAGTAAGTGCGGGGCCAGTGCTGCACAATGCCTCTCAGTGTTGCCGAATATTTTCTCTGCAAAATCAAGTGGGCTGAGCAGAAGTAGTGGCTATGATGCTCCTTTTCATGCCAGCTCAGCCCACCTGAGACCCATGCCCACTACATCCAAAAATGAATATGCGTCAGCTCTTCATGATCCATTGGACTCTCTGTAACATATCCTTGGTATCCACTAAGTTTTATTGCTGATGTTCATGAAGAAATAGATCCGTCGGAGCTGTAAACCTCATTAAAATATTCACGGAGTTAATGGGACAGCTGGTTGCTAACACATCTACCAGTCTTAAAGTGGGTTCTTTTCCCTGATTATTAAGCAAATTGACTCCTTAGTAAAATGGCAAAATATTATCCGCCATGTGATTTCTGAAATTTCATTAGAAAATGATGATAAGGATGAAGCTAGACAGTATATTTATTAAGAGTGTATTATGTTCTCTGTGCTTTACCTATGTTATATAATTATTATCATCATTCCATGAGGTAAATTTGTTTAACATGCCCATTTTACAGATGAAGAAACGAAGTCTTAGATTAAGCAATGTGTCCAAGATCTCACGAATAGTAAGTGGTATTGCAGAGACCTGAATTAGGTTTTCCTGTCTCTGAAGACTTTTTGTCTTTCATAGAGCAGATTATTATTCCCAAAGACCAAGCTTATGCTATCCAATAATTTATTCGGAGCAGCTACTATTTTCTCAGCATTATCCTTTAGTGCCCTGGCAACGTTTGACTTTGCCTTCAGATGTTTACAGTCCTAAGAGACAAGGAAAATAAACATGAGTGAAGCAATTAGAGAACAATTCAAAAGGAAGTAATTAAGTGCTGATAAAATGAAACCAAGTGCCAGCTTGGTATCACATGCAGAGCCCTAGATTTGAAACCAGAAACACAGATACAAGCATAGTTCTGTCACTTATTTCTGTACATCATTAGGCAAATTAATTAACTTTGATCTCCTCACAGGATAATATTCTTTGTCATGGGAATATGTCTCTTATCTTTACTGGACTCATATCTGAGTCCTGTGAAGTCTGTATATAAAAACAGAAAGATGTATTTTACTTAGTGTCTCTTTCAAAACAAGAGCTCATGCAGTACAGTCTGGGTTCACCTCTGAGAGAGGGTAACATTAAAGACAAACCTGGAACAAAGCGTGCTTTCCAAACAGCTTTCGTACCAGGAGGGTTCTCACACCTCCTAAGAGGAATAGCAGTAAAGGCCCCGGTGCCAGAGAAGCAGTGGCAGAGCAGCTGGGGAGGAGCAGCAGTGCCAGGGGAGCTGGTGAGAGGCAGTGATGCCCAGCAGGGCGGGTGCAGAGCAGAGGCAGCGGGTGGGAAGGAATTATCAGGCCTATCCTAAACCTCTGCGGGGCTGGGGGCAGGAGAATAAATGGAGTCAACATAACGTATATCTAAGTATTTACAAGTTGTAAATAGAGCTACTAGAATGACAAATACAATCTCTTCTATCCCCCTACCTTCATATGACCCTCTACTTGACAGCACTGGGAGCTCTTGGTCACCGCTGGCTGGAGGCCTGTAGCTCATACCCTTTTACTTCCTGACCAGGCTCTGTCCAGCACTGCAGGTGGTGTCTCAGATGCCTTAGGCTGGTGGATACCCCAGCCTAAGTGCCCAAGCTCCCTCTATAACCGCCCCCAACAGTTCTGCTTATGCTCAGGCCTACGGGTGTGCTTTGTGACAATGTGATTCAGCCGCAGAAGGACAGAATTCTGTAGGTAAGAGACAACAGAAGGACGTTGCTTCTATAGCAGGCAGCATCCTGCAGGGAGGATTAAGTTATGACTGCGAAAAGGTAGAGAGCAGTTCCTTGCAGAAATCTTTGCAGAACTAAAAGGAAGGTAAAAAGTCACCAGAGGTAAACATGAATTATGTCGTGGTTTGTTATAGCTTTGGCACTTGGCGTAAATATTTTTCGAAGAAACAACTCCTACAAACATCTAGTCCCAAATTATGATTGTATTCCCAGCACCTAACTCCACACATGACATATAACATGATGAATAAGCATTCGTTAAATAAATACATAGACAGAAAACTATGTGCTACAGCCAAAAGCCATTGAATCCAGAAAGAATTCTTTTGATCAAATCAGAATAAATGAATGAATGAATAAAATATTATTCAAGGAAAAATCAGGGTATTGTCACTATCACCACTGTATTGTGAGTGAATAAATAAGCAAGCTCAAGTGAAGAATCAAAATTCTTGTGATTCAAGCCAGAAATTCAAGACTAAATTAAAAAATATAAAGTGTCCTAGTTGTCCGTGGAATTTGGAATAAATTCTCAGGTCATTGCACAGGCGAAGCCTAAGGAACTGCATACATAAGGTGTCTATTAGATTCTTCCAGCACTGAGGCAACTCACAATAAATAGTATGAAATTTTATGTAAATTATGTGAATCTATAAATGTTATGGTCGGTTTATTAGACTTATTATTTTTTCCCATCCATAGCAGGATGAAAGCTCTATGGTAGTTGATAAATCTAAGCAATCCTTTCTTTTATCACATAAAAAAAGATAAAATGGAACCAGGTTTGTCTTTCTTTTATATATTAAAAAAAAAAATCCTAGGTATCTCTCTCAGGGACTTATTCTACCTTATCTGGTAAAGAATTCATGCAAGAAAGGCTCTGAGAAAATTTGGAACAGGGAACTTATACATTTTTAACAAGCTGTTCCCTCAACTAAGTGTTTCTCTTTGGCAGCCTCAGAGTCTGGAGGCAGATATGCGTTGTGCCTATATCAGTTTAAGATAAATTTTTATTGATATTTCCACTCAGTAGGATTTTAAATGAGACACTTGAGGAAACCAAGGGGTTCTTTCATATCCCAAAATGACTTCTCTCGCAAACATTCTTTGTCATCAAGAAGACTGACTCTGGGAAGCCATGGAGAAGGATGGCCATTAGGTGATGTTCTCAGAAAAAAAAGAGCAAATGGAGGTAATTCCCTGGCTCCCTTCTTGATGTTCAAAATAAACCGTCCATCCTTATCTTTTAGTCCTATGAGATTTCTGCTATATAAATACTGCTTGAAATCCTGGCTTGCTCCATATTGAATAATTTACGCCTACTCTATATTGTTCACAGTTAGTTGAACAGTACTTGGCTTCCCTTTTCCAACTGCACGTCTAGCTTTACTTTGTACTTTCCATCCCATATAAAAATATAACTGAATTGATAACGAATGCTGATTGACCAAGAACATCTCAATTTATCCACTCCCGGTGCTTAAAATATTAATTTAAAAACATGTTATTTCCATCAGTTACCACTAGGTGGAGATACAAATTTTGAAGCGCTTAATAAATGTCCCTGTTTGCATTTACTGAAGGGTAATTGTACAAAATAATGTATATGATTGCTGTATTTTCACATCTTTAAATTCCACTGCCTTGGGTAATGCTGAATCCATATACTGTTTTAACTCATGTTAAGAAATAGACACACACATACAAATATATATATATATATATATATATACACACACACATATATATATATATACACGAATAATGACAAGTCTAAAATGTGCACTTTTATATAAATTCTGTAATATATGCATACTTTAATAATGAAGTCAATACTTATCTGGCTTGGCAATAATCAGAGAAAATTCACTGCATATTACTTTATTTGGAATGCCTTCAATACCTGACAAAATTTAACAATGTTAGTTGAAATTGGGACTGAGGTAAGGGAAGTATGGAAGCAAAAGTAGATGCTGTTTATACTGAGAGCCAAGTGTCCCCTTTCTGCTCTCCTCTGTGCTTAATTCGGGGTCCTCATGTTTTTTCGCCCCCTACTCGTTATAGAAATCTACTTTCAAAATGCATCTGGTGATCTTATTCAAACTGAAATGTCAATGATTAACAATGTACTATGTGTTATCTCACACAGGGAAATTGTTTTTAAACAGGGCCTATAATATTAAGCTTAAGTTAAGTCTTTAACAAAGGAATTTCAAACATTAGCAAATTAGTGGATAGGACCTAAATAGTTTTCTCTTGATCCCTGAAATCACTCACAAAGGAGGAAGGTCAGCCCATACTGAAATGCAGGAAGATTCTGATTGATTTTCTTTTCTTCACTGTGGCATTTGGTGCAATGCACAAAGAGCATCTCTGGGCTTGTGACGACTTGGAGAAGGGTGGTCTATCTGCATGATTTCTCAGCATGAGGTAGCAGCTGGCAAGAGAACCTGCACTGACTGCAGTCCTTCAAGAAGAGAAAGAGATGAGTCCTTGGGGCTGGGATATTTTGTTCCATGAAGAGAAAAACTGAAATGGGCTTGGGACTGTGAATGGATGAAATGTGGAATGCAAATTAAACACAGGCGGACGTGGATCTGTAGGGGTACCTTACTTATTCACATCTGTATCCCCCAAAGACTTAGGCTACAAAGAAACCGAAATCCACACAGGATGAGGCATTGGAATGGAGAAAACAAATTATGAAGAGTTCTCACTAGTTACTCTATCTCCAAATATTTGGAGTGATTAAAATTTTTTTTCTCTTCATCTAATCCAGGCTACTTATTGAGGAAATGTAACTAAGTTCTCTCTCAGAAAGAGAATGCAGTAAATGAAAACCTGACGCTTCGTCAAATTTACTACCTAAAAGTTTCTGTCACTTTGATTCTCTAAGGAGAAGCCTTTTATTATAAGTAGATGTCTGCTAGTGTCTCTGATTAGAAATACTCTGGAGAGAAGGAAAGAAGAGTGTGGGGATCCAGTGGGCCTTTTTCCCATTTGTTAGGAAAAGGTAAATGAAATGCCCACTCACC
Organism: Neophocaena asiaeorientalis asiaeorientalis; assembly: GCF_003031525.2. NCBI lineage: Eukaryota > Metazoa > Chordata > Mammalia > Artiodactyla > Phocoenidae > Neophocaena > Neophocaena asiaeorientalis. The sequence continues at coordinate 7,296,223 of NW_020173955.1, read as the reverse complement.
GAGTTTAACCTAGCACCAGTCCTACACTTACCATGCAATCGTTCTTGCTTTGTATGATTTGTTGTTACTTTATCAAGTACTGACAATTTGTTTGATAGGTTTCTGCCTCCTTTCTTACAGTAAATGTTTCATAAAATAGACAAGTTTCTGGGAAACAAGTAGAACCATTCACCTGAGATTTAGAGTTCTGTGTGGGCATTGGCATAACTGGTCCATATTATTGGGTTTATGGAAGTACAGAATATAGAATGCTATACAGGTACGGTTTATATATGTCATAGTTTTTCCCAGGGAAAAGGATAACAGTGAAATTGGCTAAGATAGATATATTTTATTCATGCACATATTCAACAAAAACTGAATGAGCACTTGCAAAGGGCAGGTGTTAAACACAAAATAGAGCCCTCCTAGAGATCACAGTCTAGTGTGAGAGATGACCAAAGATAATATAAGATAAATGACTTATAATATGCATGAGAACAATTAAGGAAAAAATAAAGCATATTATGAGAAGGTATAGCAGGGGAAACTAATTTAGTCTGGTGGAACCATTTGAGGAATTTCTTAGAAGCTGCCATTCAAGGTGAGACTTTTAAAATGACCAGGAGTTAGCCAGATAAAGAGGTGGAGAGAAGAGGGTCTTAGGCGGGATAACAGTACATGTGAGGTCTCTTGTCATGTTTGATGAACTACAACTTTTCTCACCAAAGAGATGACGCCCCCTTTCCTTTTGGATTCCACCTGTAGACATTTGGTTGCTGTTACAGTAGGGTCCAAACAGGAAACAGATGCTATAGCCAAATTAGAAAAACTCAAAGAGTGTTTAAATATATATAAACATGTGGGCAGGTTGTAGAAACGTAAAGGATTTTGTAGTTAACCTGAGGTTTGCAACCATGGAGATATTACTGCCCTCAGACCCAAAGGGACAAGGCAAAAAAAGCATGTAACAGAACCTGGCAGTGGAGTATTATGTAGAAAAGGCCATCTTGAACAGAGCAAAGACTATCAGTCTAAAGAGACAGGTAGCCAGATTGGTTCCACAGTGAGGGGGCCTCACTCCCCTGCCTCTCTCTGATCTCCTTCTTGGGCACCCCACTGATCACCCCAACTAGAAGCCACATGGCAGGGGAGTCCATACAGTTTAGCCTCTCCAGAGAGAGAACAGGGTAGATGGAAAGGGATGGAGAGTGGATCTGAAAAAGCAAACATAAATGCCTGGCATACTTGGTCATTTCTAGGATGAAGAAAGGATGCCAAGAAGGGAAATGGCTCTTAGACCAATCATATTCTGATAAGCAGAAAAAAACTAGCAGCAATCCGTCCCAGCTTTCATTCTTTTAATGTTTCCTCATTTCTATTATTTCTCTGTCCACTTGGATGAATCTGCTTCTTACTAGCAAGATGGTTTCCCTATTTGCTTTCACTCATACACCCCGGGAATACAGAATCCTGATATTCCTCCACTTCTCTGCAGGAATCTCTACACCCTGCTTGCTGCTCCTCTAAATCTATATTCCTAGTATAACTGGCAATAGAACCACCCATGATGTAGCATGGTTTTTTCACTCTACAAGATACATGAGATTCACCTTGGGAGCTTGGAGAAAGGCAGAATCCTGCCCTCAGAGGTTCTGAATCAGTAGGTCTGGTCTGAGGCCCTAGAATCTGTATTTAAAACAAGCATCCTAGATGATCCTGATGCATGTGATCCAAGGAACACATTTTGAGAGACTCTGGTACAGTTGCTACAGCAAAGATAGCATATTACTGAATTAGTACATTTCTGAAAACATTGATGTATATACCAGTATTTTAAAAAGTAGAAATTTTGGAAAAAGAAACTCAGTGCAAAAATAGAAACAGAATCATGCACTGATCTACTTAATTTACAAGTAAAGCTAAAAATAAATGGAGTTATTACAATTAATCCTGAGTTGCTAGTGACATCATTTGTAAGGGTTCTTACCTTTTTCTGTGACTAATCTTCTGTGAATAATGGTTCATGGTGCTTTTGCTTTACATTTATATAATCATCAATCCCCAGGGGCACCTAATGATTTTTAAACCAACACCTAAATGCACTAGGGTAGCTTATACCTGCAAAGAACCTTGAAAATTGTTTTGTATTGTTATATATTTGTTAATGTGAACAAGCATTCTCTATACCATATGTCAGTTTTGTACATTAAGATTTCTCTATCAGGTTTTCCTTTAGAGCAGAAGTCAACAAACTTTATTTTGTAAAGGGCTAAATAGTAAATATTCTAGGCTATGCTGGCCATATGTTCTCTGCTGCCAGTACTCAACCCTGCTGCTGTGGTGGGAAAGCAGCCCCAGATAAAACATAACAAATAAGTGTAGCGTGTTCCAATAAAACTTTATCTGTGGTCACCAAATTTTGAATCTCGTATCATTTTCATGGGCCATGAAATAGCCTTCCTTAATTTTGTTTCAACCATTTACAAATGTAAAAACCATTCTACCTCATAAGCCACCCAAAAACTGACAGTGGGTTGTAATTTGTTGAACCCTGATTTTGAGCAATCTTATAGGTTATGGTGATTAGAACATACAGATTTCATTTCTTATCCCTAAATATAAGGCACAAAAGAATGTAGGTCTTCAAGCAAGCCATGATAAGCTACCCTTTACAACTGTGTCTTAAAGGAAAGGTAAGAAAAAAGATGAATCATATAAGCCTGGGATTGAGTCCCAGTTGCTAGCTTCACCTCCACAAACACTGTCACCTTGAGCAAATTACTTCTCTTCCCTTAGCCTCACTTTCTTCACCTTTTAAATTGGGTTTACTCTTCTCACTTCACCGTATTACTATAAAAATAAAAAAGGTAATAGTACTCAGCACCATACCTGGCACCTGAAGATGCTCCTTAAAAATGAACCTGTTTCCCTTTGGTTAAAAATAAAGGTAACAGCTGCATGTTCCATTTATGGATTTAATACTGATTTTCAAACTCCTAGCATTAACTTACAACTGCAGTTCCTAACATTGGCTGCATGTTGGAACTCTCTTGGTAAGATTTTTAAACTTTTGATGAGAAAGCCACACCCCAGAACAATTCAATCAGTGTCTCTGGTGGGGGAGTTGGGGGTGTGACCCAAACCTCAGTATTTTAAAAAATAAACTTGCCAATGTGCAGCCAAGATGGAAAACCACTACCTTTTACCTTTCTATTTTTAAAAACGGAAACACTGGTACTTTCGTTGTGGTCATGCAAATGTTAGAGACACTGGTCAGTAGCTTAGTTGGCCATTTTTATCTCTTAATAGCCTCCTCTTCCACTTCCTGCCCAATCCCCTTTCCTGACATCCTTACTGCAAGCCATTCCTCCTGTTCTTTGTCACTGATCTCCCGATGCCTCTGATATCCTTCCCCCAACTTCATCGCAGCCCCCCACAAAAAGCCCAGGATTGACCTGGCTGGAGTGCACAGCACAGGCAGATGCCTCAGCTGAGAATGAAGTGACTACGGCACGACCACTTCCTTGGAGATGGCAAGCAAAGAAATCAAACTGCTAAAATAAAACTGCTTTGGCCCAGGCAGAGGAGCTACCCAGAGGCAGTATTAGTGACAACTCCACTCAGGGGAGCTACATGACAGGAAGATACTGAAGGCCAATTGGGCTGACGCCATCGGAGGTTACAGCTCTGAGTGATCTCATTGGTCCCAGGATGGAGACGAATGGAGTCCAAGCAAACGGCGGAGACCAGAGATGTCACTTAGTAGCTAGTCATTTATATTTAATGATATTTTTCTCTAACTTTTATATTTGTTCATAACTTTACATTGGATACATTTTGTTCAAATATATTTGATAACATTGAGTAATTAGATTTGATTATTTTGTTAAATAAATTATGCTTACTTTTCTCATAAAATGCTAATACTCCACTATCACCTACTCTCCCCAAAAAAGCTGTTCTTCCATTTTCCCTAGCACTGTAATCACTACTTCTATCCTCTCCTGATGTGAGTCCTGCTTTGAGGATCTCCTTCTGGCCACATCAACTCTCTCTGTAGGTAAAGCACCATGACCTAGAACTCTCTCAATTAGCACTAATGCTCCACCCAAACTGAGCCCAGCTAAACCTTTCCTCTTTCACTTGCTAGGCCTTCACACACATTCACCAGTGTTAACAGTGTCCTGTCTTGCAGGGGCTACAGACAGTTAGGTGAGGCAAGGCACTCAGAAAATAAAGCATACGTGATTGACACCAGATGAATAAATCCTGAATTTAGAGACTCCGAAGGCAAGATGAAGAAATGGACTCTGTTAAATGTAAAATTAGTAGTGGCAGAGCACTGCCATGAAATGAAGGTTAATATTATCTCAGAATCCTGACAGCCATCTGACACGTCATGATTTTTAATAGTAGATAAAATCTGGGCACCTTTCATGTGCTTAAGGAAAGACACTTTTTTCCCTTTCAGAATGATTTCTTCTAAGACAAATGCACTGACTACAGAAAGCAACCTCACATTTTTCCCCTTCTACTTCTCCCTATCCTGTCTTTCATAGCTCAATACTTTCCCTACTTCCCAAGTTGTTTTCTTTTCACATTTCTAAAAGAATTGGCAAGGCTTTTTTAAAAACAATCCATGGATTTAAAAATTCATAGTTGAGTATGTCTCTAGTAACAGTAAGCCAAGTAACAAATGTAAAATGAATATTCAATTTCCTTTTGCTCACTCAGAAACAGACTGACTGTGCACAGGTAAAAACTGGTTGAGTAGGAATTCTCAGCCTGCTGCAGAGAATGAGGCTTCTATAAACATGTAAACAGCTTAACAAATGAAGATCCATTTGCTCAGACATGACCTCTACAGGGGTCCCACAATTCTGCTGTTCCTATTAAATTTTCTTGAGGATAAAAAATTACTTTAAAAGCTATAGATAAATCCTCATTTTAGGATTAGGATTTAAATCCTCATGCTTGATTTTTGCTCTCCATATCCCACAGAAATATTACATTCCTAGGATGATTATGAAAACCTTAGTAACTATATTTCCAAATGTATTGCATTATTAAGAAATGCCACTCAGAAAAAAGTTCAAGCATTTTGGGTCTTGCTATTTTTGAGCTGCTATGAAGCTTGATACACACCTTCTTGATACTGAATCTGCCAAGATAAGTAAAACCCTCACAGAACTCTAGAAACAGCTGTTTGAAACAATGACAAAAATATTAAAAACTCACAAATAAAACTTCTGAAACCAAGAAAAGGGCTAAGATTTGCTCCCCTGTCTAGGTCCAGAGTGATGCTACCCATGAAAAGGGAAAGAAAATGCTTTCTTACTTTGCCCTTGTATCCTAAATCAGAGGGCACTGAGAAACAAAATATGTACCCAAATTTTCAGTATGCATACTTCCACACACCTCAGTTTCTCTGGAAGAGCCTGAGGGAACACCCAGCTGATTACTCACAGCTGTGGGCTCCTTGGCCTTGTACCAACATGGAATGTTCTGTCTCTCAAGAGCGACTTGTGGAGGAGGCCTTGCAAGTGAGCTGGTAGGTCTGCCAGACCCCCCAGCTCACCCTAGTACAAGTAGCACCTCAGAGACTCAACACTCACAGGCCTGTGCCCCATCAGAGGTTAGGGAGAGCCACATCCTCCAAATAGCGATAGCTGCTGATGGAAACCAAAGCTAATGGACAATAAAAATACTGCCTCATACACAGGCAAAACACTGTTAATTTCATGGCTGCTCAAAGGGAAACTTAAAGGACTGCAAATCCCAGTGTTTTAGATAATCAAGAGTGAAAAAAGAAAATCAACAAACACATTTCCTACCATGTTATTAGAGAAAGAGAGAGAAAAGCTGAAGTCTGCACATTGCTCATTTGAATATCAAAGTGGAAAGAAAATTGCCTTTCTAAGTCTTCTCCTAGCAAATTTTATTAGAAAATTTGTTCCTGGTCTAGGAAAGTACCCACTTCGAATTCTGATGGCACCATAACTTCACACTAGGAAAGATGGCAAAGCAGTAAACAGGCCTGCCTTCTCACCTAGTAAAATTGTCCTTCCACACAGTTGTTCTTTCACAGCATGGACCAATGTATGCGCTTCTACAGGAGCAGGAGATGATGTTTACAAACGTATAAGCTCCATGTGCCTTTTATAAATCCTTTGATTGGGCTATCCTACATGTTAGTTTCCTCTAACTTTGGTTAGCTTCTGTCAGTCTCTCTAAATGTGACCAAACTGTGTGCCGTGGCAAAACTAAATTTCTGGGACGGTAAAGCTAACAATAAGATTCTCCTCTGTGTTCCAAAACTGTTAGGTTCTGCCAAGAGGCCGACTTGCCCTGAGCATCAGTCTCTTCCCTTCTGAATACCAATAAAGCCCACCTGAGAGAAGGTTACCAAGCTTTGTTTAATGTGATCCTTAACTTGTTGGGACATGCTTCGACACATCCCTGTATGTTAATCCAGCACTGCCTACACCCTTTTGCCTCCATAATCATGATTTGTTCCTGTTCTGAAGAACTCTTCCAGTCCCCATGGTTTTTATTTTTGTTTTATTAACTTTTCTTCTAAAACTTGTTTGTGTTTGGGAAGAAAAAGCATGAAGCTATAGTCCCTAAGGTTACTGATCAATCTGGCAAGTATTAGAGCTCTAGTTTAATACTTTTCTCAATTTTGAGGTCTCATAGCAATTGTTGATAAATGTAAACTACCACCCAGAAATTGTAAGAAATGTCCTGGGAGCGGTTGGATTGTACTGGTGAGAACTCATTTGAAGGACCAGAACTCCCCAGAGAATTGGTAGTTTCCATCCCATAATTCCTCCTTTTTTATGTTTTTGGAGGGTTATGGCTGTAACACTCCAGATGGCTTTCTGAATAAGTACTAATGATAAAGAAGGCTATTACCTTGCTTATTCCCTTGCTTGCAACCATCTCATACTGACTCTCTCCAGAGTAATTTCTTTCTCAGAGAGCAATGAGGTCTGAATGCTCAAATAAGTGAACCAGTCATGTGGGAATAAGTATTCCCAAAGAGAAATCCTTTCTATGTCTAGGAGAGGGAATGTTCTAAATGCTGTTTAACCATCTTGGAGGTGACTTAATTCATACAGAGCTCCACCACCTTAGAAGTATGTACATGATGAATAGCCTAAGTTCAATCATAAAATGGCAAAAATGCCTCAGGAACACAGAATGTGCTTGCAAGTTTTCAATACGGTGATTACTTATTTCTCTGGAAGTGTTTGGAGGACAGGAAGAAGGAAAAGAAAAGATGATCATTTCTGTTACGTCATTCACTTCTGCTGTACCACCAACCAGTTCTCAAGGTATGACAATGTTATGTGTCTCTCTTGAGGAAACAGCATTTATAAACCCCTGCCCCTTTACTCTCCCCACCCACAGAAGTCACTCAACAGAATCTGCTATGTGACTCAAAGACTTTTTTGCCAGGATATTATACATATGGATATTTGTAACATATATATTTGTGGTTTGGTGTCATTCGCCTTTAGCCACACAAGGGTTTAACTTAAATAGGGACTAGAGTGCATTATGCATATACAAAGGTTCAGTGACTAATTCTGTTAAAAAATTGTGATGTACTGATGGTGTTAAGGATATAGTATACTGAATTAACTTAGAAGGTAAAATTAAGAGTTAGGTCTTGAACAGGATTTTAATTAAGAAACACCTCACAGAAACACAGATCCACTGTATCTTGGGGGAAATATCTGAGAGAAAAAGGAGCAAACAAACACTAAATGGTAAGAAAACAAAATTACAAGTTTCTGTTACCATTAAATTCCTGCCTGTGAAAGTTGTTGTGAAGTTTCAACCTAGACAAGGTATGGACCACGGCAGACAAAAAGCCATGTTTATAGACTGATATAGATTGGAAAGGCCACTTGTGGAACTGAATAGCAGTTTCTGGGACAAAATTTCCCAGACAGCCCCAGCTAAAAGTACAAAATTTAGAGGGACTCAAATATGCAGCTTCCAAATATGTACTCAAATATGTGCTTAGGTATAAACCAAAAATTATGTCTGCTGTAATCATACCTAAGTACTCACATTATGCAAATATATTTAAAATCAAGAAAATGCATTAGTTAGAATGTGGTTGGGAGTTACAATTGGCCTAGTTAGTGGGACCCCATGGTATGACAAGGGAATAATACAAGCTGAGGCTGAAGAGGGAGGATGGGACTATATTATTTGTAGAAATTGGAAAACTTATTCTTAACTCAGTGGGTAAGGAAGAGTCATTGATGGTACAGAGAGTGCCATATAGTAAAGATACTATAAGGATAGTATCAATAATAATAGGATAATACCAAAGATAGTTTCAATAATAAGGACAGTAGCAGTGATGCCTACTTGTAATAACTATACAGATATAAAACGTATTGTTGGAATAAATCCCATAATAAAACATTAAATCTTTAGTAAGTTTATAACCTCCCCCGAGACCTATGAAAACTTCTATTCTTACATGACCACAGCCCATTTGCAGTTCCTTTTCCTCCTGACACTGGTTGGAAAGTAGCATGTGTTAGAGTTGAGGTGAAAAAAATTCTCCAGTCCTCAAGCAAGCATTGAACTTGAACAGTACATATTGGTAAGGCCAGAAAAACTCAAAGAATAAGAGCAAGATGAGTTAATTAGTATTAATTAGTGTCAATTGCTGTTTTTCCTGAAAACAGCTCATGCTGAGGAAGCAATGGCATGGTGTAGCCTGAATGTATGCCAACAGCCTTCTTGAATTTAACCAATCTTATATATATATTTTTTAAATTGAACATTTTATTTTATTCAACAAGATTGATCAGGGGAAACAGCTTTGCTTTATGAGATAATGTTGCATTGGATTGCTGGCTTCTGTGTGGCTGTCTGGATTTGGAAGGGGCTGTTCTCACTTGGCTCTGTTTTCTGACATGAAATGAGCCTTGAAGATTAACCAGCCATGTGGTATGTGTACCCCCAATATCATATGTTGTCTTGTACTTACTGTCAACAGGATCTCTTATTTTTTTATCTACTCATATCATTTGCCTCACATTCATACTGGAATTTCATATCATCACAGAACCAGAAAATTGCAGCAACTGACTATGAAACAATGTGTACTACGTCTGAAAATTTCCTGTTGGCCGGTTTAATACCTGTCTGTGCAATCCTGTCACAGCTAATGCACTGGACAGCCTTTCACATCCAAAATAATATATCTCCCTCCCTGGGGCAAAGTCCAAAAATAGTATGAAATTCAGGAATTTGCCACAGGCCATAGCTAATTTTCAGGGTTTTTTTTTTTTTTTCTCATTTAACATGATAAAATTACATGCACATCATTAGCTCTTCTTCTTGGAGTTAAAGAAAAAATGTACATGCTATTAAAACACTGTCAAGATGTTTTTATTTTTATTGATATTATTAAAGTCTTTGACTTTCACAAAAATCAAATAATCCCACCAAAATCAGTCTGTTTTGTAAAATATTCAATAAATATTTATTCTTAGAGCTGCTGCATAGAGCCATTCTCCCTGCATCCCTCCTTTAATGCACTTACAAGGAGTTTCACCTTAAGTGGGCTGTGACTTCATTCTTAATCTCATAGTCTCTGACAATTTTCACTCTCAAAAAGACCACTGAGACATGTGAATTGAGGAATATATCAGCTTAGAGAGCTGAGCATTACTTCTGTAGTTTCCTGATTGCTGTTTGTGATTGTATTAGTTTAATTTCAATCCCTAATTCCATGTCTCTTCTTGTTTTGTCAAACAGAATTTTAGCTACATCATCCATTTAACTATTTTTCCATTCTTCCATGGACAGTGCACAAAGTTTGCAAAAATGCATCTGAAGAAGGTAGTGTGCTCTTCTGGTTTTTATGAGTTTACGTAAAAAGGTATAGTCTGAAGAAATATACAGTCTATTCTCAGTTACCAGTTTACATGGATTTAGTAAGCTAGACTGTGTTCAACTTGCAAATTATTTTTAAAAGATCTTTTTCACTCAGTTTATTGGAATTCTAGATGTGGTCCTGTCACCAAACAATCCCACTTCAAGTACAGCATTTATGGCTGGAGAGAAGGGCTCTGAAAAATTGGGGCCTGAGGCCATTACCAGGGCCGTAGAAGCTTCTGGGAGGTATGGACATTCTGCTAGGAGGATGGAAACTTAGAAGGGTGTGTGGGTCTTGGGGGAATGACACCATGGGTTCTTATATGCAGACCTATGGGGCAATGGGCCAATGACAGCAGGGGTGTAGCCCTAGCAGAAGGGATGCAGGGAGGCAGGCATTTAGGCATACAGCAGGGGATCCATACTTAACAGTTGGAGTTTCTTGTGAGAGTTGATGGGCTCTGTGTGTTAGCGAACAGAAAATGCAAATTATGGATTTTTTTTTTTAACTAAGCTACCCAACAGAACACTCTTTGTGTTTTTTCACCACTATAGGCACTTAACTTGAAAATTTAATCATACTTTGATGTTTGTCTAAACATGGTACATGTTAAAATCTAAACCATATCGAGTCTAACTCTTCTTAAGTCACGTCTAATGAATTTTTCTTGTGCTTTCTTTCCCATGATAGGATGATATTGCCACATTCTTACACAGAATTTTGTTCTTTTTGACATACTTTATACTCACTGTCTACTATGTTCCTGGCTTTATAGAAACTTTTGAAGATATAAAAATGAATAAAATGCTGTGTTTGCTTTCTAAGTCCTCATTAAAGGTAAGTGTGTGAGATATTGAAGTATCATGAAATAATTATAACGCAGTGTGAAAATAATTGAATATACAAGTAATAGTAATAATAGTTACACTTACATTAGCCTTTACTGTATAACAAGCACTCTTATATATTATTTTTTAATTGAATCCTGATAACTACTCAATGATGGAGGCATTATTATTTCAAATATGAGGGCTTGGCTGTGGCACAGGGAAAGAAAATGACTTATCCAAGGTAACGCAGCTAATAAAAGATGGTATTAAGCAGTCTGGTTCCAGAGCACCGAGTTAGAGGGCCTCAGTTCAGAAAAGGGAGTGATTCAGCTCTTCCCTGGGGATAGTTTTGAAAGATGAATAGAAGTTAGCATGGTCAATGGGGGCATGAAACCAAGGGGCTGGAGAAGAGTGTTTCAGGAAGAGGGAACGGCCTGAGAAAAGGCACAGAAACTGGATAGAATCTTGCAACTATAAGTAGTTCAAAAACTCTAAATCTAAAAGTAGGAAGGAATAAATAGTGAAAGATGCAAGTAGAGAGTTGAGTTACTGACTGAAGATTGAATGGCATTCCGAAGCTTAGGCTTCAGATTGAGGGTACAGGGAGAAGGGGAGGTTTGTATGGGGAGGAGTGAAGGGCTCTTACAGGGAACAAATGGGAGTGTGGGCAGATCCAAGACAAGGAGATAGTGATGGGCTGCTGCATTGTCCAGCCGAGAGAAGATGATGGACTGGAGAACACGGGTGCAGTGATGATAGAGGGAAGGGGACAGATACAAAACAAATCTCAGAGGAGGTAACAGATATGGACAGTAATTTGAGTGTGAGAGAGCTGAAGCAGACTAGACTGGCTCTAGGAGTTCGCTCGGGTGGCTGTGAGGATGGTGGTACAACTGTAAATAATTAACTACTGGTGAAATCATTTCCATTGGAGACAGAAATTGGAGGTTTCTTTTGAAAACGGAATAAAAATAATGAACTACTTTAAGTTTTTTGAAAAGTCAAATCCAATACAACTTTGCTGACATAGTAATCTAATAGCTTGGAAACTGTTACAAAACTGCAAGGGGAAAACACATCATCATTGCGCCAAAATAACTCTTTTTAGATTGCATTAGTTATCATTATATAAGATCTTTCCCCCCCTCCTCCTTTCAAAGGCTTACATTAAATAACACTAATTCTTAGTCTCTTTATCCACAAAATAAAGACAGAGTGTCTATAACAGCACAATCATGTACTGCACAGTTTTGCAACCTTGGCTCTAGAAGAGATACCTTTTTCTGTCTGTGGATCCCCAGTCTTTCCTGAGGACAGGCCCAGCTTCAAATAAAACACCCAACATGTTCATATCAGCTTTCAAGGGGCTCTTCTATGGAGGTTTGTGGGACGAAATTTAGAACTCAGTACTTCAAAATGCAAATCAAAACTACAATGAAGTATCACCTCACACTGGTCAGAATGGCCATCATAAACAAGTCTACAAATACAAAATGCTGGAGAGGATGTGGAGAAAAGGGAACCCTCTTACACTGTTGGAGGGAATGTAAGTTGGTACAGCCAGTATGGAGAAGAGTATGGAGGTTCCTTAAAAAACTAAAAATAGAGCTGCCATGTGATCCAACGATCCTATTCCTGGACATATATCTGGAGAAAACTCTAATTTGAAAAAATACATGCAACCCAATGTTCACTGCAGCACTATTTACAATAGCCAAGACATGGAAGCAACCTAAATGTTGCAGAGGAATGGTTGAAGAAGATGTGGTACAGAGGGCTTCCCTGGTGGCACAGTGGTTGAGAGTCTGCCTGCCGATGCAGGGCACACGGGTTCCTGCCCCGGTCCGGGAGGATCCCACATTTCACGGAGCGGCTGGGCCTGTGAGCCATGGCCACTGAGCCTGCGTGTCCGGAGCCTGTGCTCTGCCACGGGAGAGGCCACAACAGTGAGAGGTCCACGTACCGCAAAAAAAAAAAAAAAAGTGGTACATATATACAATTGAATATTACTCAGCCATAAAAAGAACAAAATAATGCCATTTGCAGCAACATAGATGGACCTAGAGATTATCATACTAAGTGAAGTAAGTTGGACAGAGGAAGACAAATATATGATATCACTTATGTGTGGAATCTAAAATATGACACAAATGAACTTATTTACAAAACAGAAACAGACTCAGACATAGAAAACAAACTTATGGCTATCAAAGGGGAAAGGGGATGGGGGAGAGATAAATTAGATTTAGGATTAGCAGATACAAACTACTATATATAAAATAGATAAACAACAAGGTCCTACTGTATAGCACAGGGAACTATATTCAAATCCTGTAATAAACCATAATGGGGAAAAAAAGTATATATATATAAATATTATATATATCTGAATCACTTTGATGTATACCAGAAACTAACACAATATTATAATTCAACTATACTTCAATAAAAATTCTTTTTAAAAAATCAGTACCCCATGAAACTCAGAAATTCTCCATGGGACTCTGTTAAATGCTTGTTGATTATAAGCTAATTTTAGTTCATTTTCTTCTGAAAAAAATCTGGGTAAATGCTTATAAGTCCTGAACATAATCAATCGTGAGAAAACTTACCTCTTACCTTATTCAGAGACATGATAAGGAATGGATTTTTTTTTAATTTGCTTAATTGATTTTAGGGACCTGAATGGAGAAGGAAGTTTAATCAGAACAATCTTGTAATGATCCAGGTAGAAGAGGGGTCAAAATGTCAAAAAAAAAAAAAAAAAAAAAAAACCAGAAGTCCCATTCACACTATTTTTAAAAGATGAATGAATATCTTACCCCTTCTCAATAAATTTTTAATCTGCATACTTTCACAAGTTCCCAAAGCACTAATTCTAGACCACAAACTCAAGAGTTTATAGAGCCTCCAAGGTATCAGACTGAAATAAAAGACCTGTGTAATCAATCAATCAAGCAAGCAAGCGGTTCATCAGTTCAAATAATGTTACTCAGTACAGTGATTAGCACACAATAGGTATTCACAGCCATAAACCCAAAGTGACATAGCCCCAAACTGTTTCTGTACCAGATTGAAGCCTAGAGATTTGTCCGTGTATATATACATGGATGTTCTTTATCCAAGTGTTTTTAAAAACAGATTTTTCCTCTAAAGGGCAAAACACACTCTACAGGGAAACTTACTATAATATATTAATCAAAGATGCTAAACTGGACAGTTCTGCTTAAAGCCTTTGTCCCTGCCACCAGTATGAGGCAAGGAGTATACTATCTCAAACCTCATCAGTACAGCTCAGAAATCTAGGAGCATCTTCCTAACAAGATACTTGGGTTCAGAAAAGTAAACCCTTAACAGTCACTGTCAACTGGGTTTGGTTAAGAAAAAAAAGAAAAGAATAGAATAGAAAAGAAAAGAAAAGAAAAGAAGAGAAGAGGAGAGAAAAGAAAAAAGAAAAGACATGCATATCATTTAATTTGTAAATTAAAAGCTCTTCTGCTGCTGTTATAAGGTAAAGAAAAGCAATATCTAATATTCTTGATAATTCTAAAGACCTAGATAACACTTAAAGGCAATGCAGATGAAAACTACATTCTAGACTTCTGTGGAAGAACAAAATATTTTGTTATGTGCAAGAGAATACAAGGTAATTGAGTTTTTTAAAAATCTATAAGAAATGAAGAATTTTTGGACAGTGTTAAGTCTCTGTGAGAATATTCATGGTATTTATGGAAGACATATAATTTTGGGCCAAACAATAAGCACACAGGAGGAAAGATCTTTTTATTCCCAAAATAATTTGTTGGATTAAAAGCTTTACATGTCTTAAAATATTTCCATTCTAATTTCCTTGACCAAAATTTCATTTACATATATAAAACATTTAGCAATATAAAAATAAACCCAACTCCCACTGAATCATTTATGAAGAGGAAATCTTAAACACATTCAAAAGACAATGAACCAGTTGTACTACCAGTAGTTATATATCTCAGTATAAGATTAAAACTCTTATTCCCAAACTCTTAATTGAGCCAAAATAAGACAATTACAGGAAAGAGAGGGTACAGTCCTTGGCAATAACACAAAGAAGCAGCAACCAAAGAGGCTCAGATCTCTCCCCGCTATGGAGGTGCCTCTAAAGCGTTCTTAGACTTTGGATCTTAAACATTACCTTTGGATATATATTTCCATGCTCAAATCAGCTCCTCTTTTATCTAAATGTTTCTTTAGCATTAACTGCCTGGACAGGAATATTATTTCACCTCATTTCCACACTCCCACCACAACTGTTTATTAACACTGGGGGAAAAATCCAGGCATCTGGGAGGTATCAGACTGTCACTGCCATAGTGACAGAGCAGCTATAAATGTGGTCAGGGATGTGACTTGCCTTGCAATAAGAATCCATCTCCCACGAGGCAGACAGCAGCATACAAGTTATGCATCTAGCCTGACTTGTCAACAATGAAATGCAAAAGGCTGGTTGGTGTGCATCTAAGGATGTTTACCTTTATCAAACAGCTTTGGTTGGTTTCCCATGGGGCCAGATTTTAAAAGATCTAGAATTGTAACTTGTTTTGATAACTTTGTTTTTAATTTATTAGTTGTGCTTTCTAGAGACAACCCCCCAAAATTAAGACTTTGGACTTCTGAAGTGCTGATATCCAAACATTTTTCCAGACAGAGAATTGTGAATCAGCATAATTAGGGAGGTGATTTCCATGCTCTGATATCAGCCTAGAAACAGTTCTCCTATACATTTATATTTTACATATTAAAATTTGCAGATCACTTTAATGTGCATTATTTCCTATGGTCTTTGAAGATAGAAGATGACAGAGCAGTAGAGAGAAAAAGCATTGAACTGAGTAGCAAGATATCCAGATTCCAGGAATGGTCATATTATCACAGGTAGAAATGTGGGTTCTTTTAAAAGTCGCCTTATGTTTTTTAGGCCTCCTTCTTCTTCTGTAAAAATAACAGCCTTAGATAGAAGATAACTATGGTCCCATGTAGTTCTAACATTTTGCCATTCAAGGTAGGAAAGACACAGCTCTGAGTGAATTTCCTTGCTCCACACTAATGAGAACAGAAAGCAAAGAGAGTTTTAGTGATGTGGCCAAAAGCATAGGACTAGTAAGTGTCAACCTAGCCTGATTCCAGACATTTGGATGAAGCCTCCATTAAGCTACCCCACCCTTTCATGGAAGGTCAGCAGGCTCTTCCTAGGGTTACCAGATTGAGCAAATAAACCCTTACTAGGGTTACCAGATTGAGCAAATAAAAATATAGGATGCCTAGTTAAATTTGAATTTTGGATAAATAATAAATATATTTTTAGTGTAAGTATGTCCCATATAATATTTTAGATATGCTTTTTTTAAAAGTATTTGTTATTTATCTGAAATTCAAATTTAACCGGGTATACTGTATTTCATCTGGCAATCCTATCCTAGCTCCATGATGAATGGGACAGAGGTTTCAAGGTACCTGCTGCTCCCACCCACCTCTAAATCCATGTGCGTATCCTATGCCTATCCCTTAGGCACTGAAACCTGTCCAATCCATAGCACCTCCCCCAACCAGAATACTGGTGCTCTGGAAAGATGGGACACTTCCCTATACGTTAGCTGCCTTGACAGGCCTATCTGCCCATCATTTTTCTGCCAGCCCTATTTCTGAAGATATGGATCATATTTCTGGCCTTTTTCTACCACAGACGGATTGCTCCACTTGATTCATCCTTCGTCTGACACTAGAATTGTCTCTGCACTGCAGTCTAAACATTGACTTCCTCCAGATCGGATCTCTAATTCTGGGTTCTTAGCATATGTTTTGGAAATAGATGGATTCTGGCCACCTCAGTTAGAACTTAGACTGTATCCCTAGCATGGGAGCTCTCCACAGGGTTGTCCTGCAATCTCCCCCTGCCAAGACTTTTCAGCCTTCCCAACATTACACCTCACTCTCAGTTCGGTGCCCTGTCACTCCCAGCTTGCTTCAGAGCTAACACCATACAGAGTGGTCAACCTGAGGTATGGAATAGGAATTAGTCTAGAACTTTTGCTTTTATATAAAATGGTCCATACATTCACAACTGGCTAGAACTGGGCTGTCCAATAGCGTAGCCACCAGCCACCTGTGGCCATTTAACTTTAAAGTAATTAAAATTAAGTAAATTAAAACCCCAGTTTCTCAGTCACACTGGCCACATTTTAAGTGCTAAGTTGTCACAAGTGGCTCCTGACCACTGCGTTGATCAGAACAGAGATGGGATATTTCCGCTGTCACAGAAAGTTTGAAGAGGGTTACTATAGACAAAGGGTCAACAAACTTGTTCATTAAAGGGCCAGATAATACATATTTTAGGCTCTGGGCCATAGGGTCTCTATCTCATATACCTCTTTGTATTTTTACAATGTTTTAAAAAGTAAAAATTAACCTTACCCAGTGGTCGTATAAAAATTGTCCATTTGTCAGATTTAGCCCGCAGGTCACAATCCGCCAATCTCTCCTCTAGACCATTCCCCTCACTGGAAAAGCCAATGTGTCCACCTTCCTATCTTTCTTTTTATCAGCAAGTTTATCTCCTCAGTGACCCCTCAGTTTGCTCCCCTGGCTGTAATCACTCCACCTCAAGTTCTCAACTTGCCTCAACTTTAAATCTATTCTTTTAGAATCACACAGAATAATCTTTCATATAGTTTTCCCCTGTGAAAGGATTGAAGGGTTTACCATTATTTTTAACTTGGGAAGTTTTATCTTTCAAAAACCAGATAACAAGTTACATGAAAGCCCTCCCTGTGACTTCTCTTCTACTTGTCTCCCCTCTGAATTACCGAACATGGCCCTGAGACCATGTGACAAAGTATTTGGTAAGTGACTGAGCACTTATCTTACATTTCATAATATTATGGAATATGAGAAAACAAAGAAAACCTCATAAAGCTTTTTAGTTCAGCCTAGTTGAATGAGCATATGAATTATATACATGATGTTTTTCATATATCCTATAATCTGTAAACTATATAATACATAATCATGTGACTTATTGCTACACTAAAATAGAAGACGGGGGTGGGGATTATTCTATTCTTTCACACTGCTTAAGGTTTTCCTTACTTTCCGTTTTCTCTACATAGTAAAGAAGATTGGAGAAAGAGAGGAGAAATAGGGGATCTGAAGTTAAAACCTACTTTTTAGGATGCAATAGACAAATGTGGGTTTAATCGAAGAATACAGCATTCAGTATTGTTACAATGGTATACGAACCCTGTCAATCCAGTTACAGCTAGAGCCAGCTAATTAAAGTGTAAAAATTGCTTTTGAGACATTACTTACTCCAACCCCACTTTTCTCTCCTGGTTGGAAGAAATGAATGAGGAATTGGGCTTTATTCGACTCTAGACTCTTTTAAAGCAAAAACAACCGGCTGACAGTCAGAGAAAAACCAACATATTCTCAAAATCTGTATCTTTGTCCTCCATGTTTAAACTCATATTAAATATAGTTTACTTTTTAAGGCTCTTTGAGAAGGATAGGACTGTTGCATCATAATACAACTCTTCCGTAGACAATTCAGTTTCTGTCCCCAAGATCTGATTATATATGCAACTCTCTTACGATTTCTTCCTTCATGTGGAAAGATACACCCACCTTTATTCAGGGATTTAATTTACTTTGAAAACCAATTTCATTTAACATGCAGCATGATCTCAATACTTAACAGGAATTGACTTAACTTACGGAACAATTCTGTTAAAAGCTAGAAATCGGATATCTCTACCAAATGTGAAAGGGTATGAAAATATACTGAGGTGTAAAGTGTAATGGAGCTGAAAAGTAAAAACTTAAAGATCAATTAGTTGGCATCTAATGTTTAAAAGAATGACTGCCTGGGATATATTTTAAATTTCTTTTAAAAGAATCTTACCTCTGTCATTTGATACAATCTCTAAGTAGAATGTAGAGAGATGTGGGATGATAATTCGCTATAACGGGGTACCCCATTTTTCATGGTACTAGGAAATCACAATGTACCAATAGCTGGATTGTTTTCATTAATTGGTTTTTGTTGTGTGAATTATGATGGTAGAATTTGTACTAGTTACTGACAGATTAAAATACTCAGGACTTGGCAATCTCATTTTCTAAAAGTCAATCATGACAGGGAAGGCACTGGGTAGATCATAAATTCTGCAAGAGCGAGCAAAGTGGCCCAATTCAGCAGCCTCTCTTCAGGCAGGGACCCAGCCATCTGCAACTGCAGGACACAGGACACCATGTTGACAGCCTGGGCTATGCCGCCAAGAGGGAGAGACAACAAGTCGCTATTAGATTTCCACATGAGTAAGGCCACTTTCCAATTCTTTTGCAAAAAGCTGACAGATCTGATTATAGCAACAAGCTGCCCATCCGCAAGGAGAAACTGATGTGCACAAGGAAATTGCTATCGTTTTTGGAGACCTGCTGGAAACAGGGAATGCTGATTTCTGCCACACAGGGCAGGACTGCCAAAGGTTATCAGGGCAGGTGAGACTGATCTTTATGTAGAGAATTCAGTAACTTCCTCTATCTGAAGACTGTTTTAAAAAAGAAAACCACCAAAATCCATTTCATACAATCCCTGGGTAGAATGTAAGGTAGAACTTCAAAAGTAAGAGCTGGGTGACACTTTACGTTATAGATGAATAATGTGGTCAGGAGCCAAAAGGTTTTACACCTCCCTACAAGGTGTTATAAACTTACAAACCTAAGTACTGGTTTACAGAGTGCATCTGAGATCTAAGTGAGCAGAAACTCACCACCTCGGTAAGAATTAACTGTCGTTATTTCACATTGTGATTTAGAGAGAACTGGCTGATTAGATTAAGGTAACTCCTTGAGTGTGCATGAAGCAGTTAAATCAAGAAGAAAAGCAATGAGGAATGATTTGTCAGCTTGAAAATTTTATGGTTATAAAAAATGTTGGAATGGAAAAGAATGATATAATGTCAAATGCGCACAGAAGGCTGGTAGTTTGCATGGAATCTAAAATAAGAAAGAGGAATGGGAGAAAAGGGATTTATAAATATGGTTCTGCAATATCCAGGAGGAATGGTGCTCTGACTCTATCAGCTGGTACTGATTCAGTGTGCATAAAAAGCTTCCAAGGAGCAAAAGAGCAATTCAATATGTTTCCCAGTGTTCCCCAAACTGTGTTCTCTGGAGCACAAGTCATTTGATTAAAACCAACCAACCAACCAACCAAAGGTTCATCATCTTGTAACTTTAGAAAACACTGTACACTACATACTCCACTTATGGACTGATATTGGACATTACCATATTATGACCTCTAGGAGAGTTTCTGACTAAGAAAAGTTGTTAACTTTGTTTAACCAAGAATTTTTCAAATTTATTTAACCATGTGGGTGTCCGGACTCCTCAACACCAAACAGCTTTAGCATTCCATGAAACTATGATCTGTGACATATGTTACATACGAAAAGATTCTTTATATAAACCAATTACTTTTCCCTAACTGTATTCTTAACATGGACTCCTATGATCATAATGTAGGGTTTGGTATGAATCTACCTACCTGTAAAGCAAAGCTCACACAGAAGGCCTGTTACAGATTTCAGGCTAGGTATATGTCTGATTCTTTCGCCAGGTCCTTCCTACTGCCAGATTAATTGCTAACATGAATCCTGAAAACAACAACTGAGATCTTAAAGCACAGTTCTTGATTTATTTTCAGATTTCCTCTATCTGCACAATCCTTTCCTATTTCCTTAGGAAAAACTGGTAACATTTAGAAATGGGTAAAGAGAGAAGGAGAAATTTTATCAATTCATTCTAATAGTTAAAAAACAAATACAGCCTATTAAGACCTTATTTATGAGGGAGGAAGAAATGGGCAGGAGAAGCAATAAAAGCTACGAATTGCCTGTTTATGCTGTCTGGACTCCATGGTATAAACTAGTGCAACATTTCTCAACTACACGTCTCAACCTGCTAACAGTGAGCTATGCCCAACTAATTGTAACTCAAAATAAAATACTGGAGTGTGTGAATTAGAGCCTGATGGTTAGACTTGCTGGAGTTGGCACACATTTTTTTAAAGGGCCAGAGAGTAAATGATTCAGGCTTTGTGGGGTGAAGAAACAAAATTGAAGATATTACATAGGCACTTATATAACCATTTAAAATGTAATCAATTAAAAAGTGTAAAATTTAGGGACTTCCCTGGTGGCACAGTGGTTAAGAATCCGCCTGCCAATGCAGGTGACACGGGTTCCAGCCCCGGTCCGGGAAGATGCCGCGGAGCAACTAAGCCCGGGAGCCACAACTACTGAGCCTGTGTGCCACTACTAAGGCCCGCATGCTCTAGTGCCCAAGCACAGCAACTACTGAGCCCGCGTGCTGCAACTACTGAAGCCCATGCACCTAGAGCCGGTGCTCTGCAACGAGAAGCCACCACAATGGGAGACCCACGCACCACAACGAAGTATAGACCCTGCTCACCGCAACTAGAGAAAGCCTGCACACGCAGCAATGAAGACCCAACACAGCCAAAAAAAAAAAAAAAAATCTATTCTTAGTTCATGGGCAGTTAAAAAAAAAAAAAAAAGGCAGCTGATCAAATTTAGCCCACAGGCTTTAGTTTGCTGGTCTCTGGTTTAGAGCATGGGCTCTGGAGTCAGATGGTCAGGATCCTGGCAACACCTGTAACCAGCTGTGAGACTTAATCTCTTAGTTTCTTCATCTATGAAATAAAGATGATGATAATAGCATCCCCAATTGACAGGGGTGAGGATGACTTAGTTAATATATGTGAAGCACTGTAGCTCTGCCTGAGTGAGTGCTCAATAAATGTTTACTATCATTTTTTAAATAGAGTAATCCATATTAGTCCAAGCAGCAACAGACCTTGAGATGCACCCAGCTCTTTAAATGATACAATTAGAGTGGAGCTTGGGTTTAGTGCACCAGAAACCTGAGGAATGTGGTGAATATGTGAGCTTTCTCTGTCACCTATGTTGCTCTGCAAAAGCAGTAAGAGCCGCTGGCCTAATAGACTAGGACATTTGGGTTCTAATTGTAGTCCTGTCCAGGTTCTTATACATGCAAGATGACTAGTCACTTTGTATCTCATTTTCCCCGGCCAAAAAATAGACTTAGCGATACTTTACAGTTCAGGAAGTATGTGGGTGAAATAAGATAGTAAGGATAACTGCATTATGGGAAAGCACTGCTAGGTTCCAAACTGTAAGAAAGTATTTAATGTAACTTGGATATTTCTCTGTTTACTCTAGGAGAGCTACCAAGTTTTGTAGTAGATCTGAGAAGGGAGCTTCTAGGAGAGAGACTGTCCTTGATTGTGTTGGGGGCAAACCCTCAGCTGTGGCTGAAAAACCTCATTGAGCATTCAGCCTGTTGTCTTGGAATTCCTATGGTCTGAATACTGAACTGAGCCTAAATGTCTATATCCCCTCTCCAACTTAAAATCTCTTTAAAATAAACATATATGTTCCTGTCACATCACAGGGAAAGGAGAAAAATGTCATTCACATTTTTGAAATTTTAGAAATTCCTTTAAAGATAGAAAGCAAATGAAACAAGATTGATAGGGAAAAGCAGAGGAAACAAAATAGACCTGAAACATCAGAGGCCCAGTGAAGTATTAGAAATTGCAAGCCTGGCAGGCATCATGGTAACAAGGTGAAGAAGAACTACACTGAGCACAGGGCTGGCTTTTCAATCTGTAGAGCAGATGAGAGCAGTGTCTCCTGCCCCCAGACCGATGCCCTGGAAACTGCTGCCTGAACGCCCGTGGACCAGCTATCCAGGAAGTGCTCACAGTATACACAGCACTGAGACAAGAATAGTCTCTAAAATGACAGCAAATCAAAAAGGATGGCTGCCTGCTAACTAAGGCCGTTCTGTGAAGTATCAATTCAGCCCAGGCACCAAAGAAGCAACACTGTGACCCCCAGGCAGTTTACAGTTTCTGGAGGGACAGGGAGCTCTCGCACTAGGAAGACAAATCAATCCCCTGCATTACATCCCTCCCCACGACAAGCAGAGGCAGGCACTGTAAAAGGATAAATATGAGAGAGAAGCTGAGACACTGAAAGGTTAGATCCAGAAGTTTCAAGGCCCATCAATTATGTGTTTCAGAATGAAGAATTCAGGGGAAATGGACAGGAAGGAATAATAATGAATAAAGTCAAATAAAAACCCAAGTCTGATGACTGAATATAGTGTTAGGACAAAGGAAACCTGCACTGACACACGTTGTGGTAAACTTTCCAAAAGTTAACTAGAAGAGAAGAATTCGACAGCTTCCCTGGAGAAAAATAAAAACGTATTTACTGGCATGTGAACATCAAACTGCCATCAGAATTTCTGTCAGTAACAGCCTCCAGGAAACTATGGAATCATGTCTTCAATCTTCTAAGAAAAATAACTTAAAGCTAGCATTCAAGTATGAGAACAGAATGAAAATATGCATAAGGATGTATAGGACTAAGAATATTTAGACTTTTTGTAAAAAAAAATTACTAAAGGGCACCTCTGTAAAACAAAACAACAGAAATTCAAGAGAGGAAAGCATGGGAATGAAACAATTTTTAAATAAAAAAAGACTGGTCTTTAGACAAGAAAAGGGGGAGAAGGTGGGGCCTCTAGCTAGGCATAAAATTGGTTTGCACAATATATGAGGAAAAATCAAAATATGGAATAAAATCACAAATGATGTTAATATGAGAGCTGATGGAAGGAGTGGGACTAGTCAAAAATCTATTGGCTTTTGATTTTCCACCTCAGTTGAAACAAATCATCATTCAAATTTCTATGATTCAGTGAGTATAAAACTCTCCATCCTGACCCATTTTTCATCTGCTTCCTTAAAATATCTAAATGTCAGTGAGATGGTAACTTCAGAGACCACATCATCATTTAAAGCATATAAGATGATACACACCCTCTCAAAATCCTGACTGGAGTCACAAGGGAGACAAACTCAACACCCAACATGCACTGAGCTGAGCTGGACCAAATGGAAAGAAGACTTTTTTTTCTAGCTTACAGGTGAGCAGTAACTAAGACGAGAGAGAAGGATCTCCTTGTATATTGTCTCAGAGATTGCCTTTATTTTTATATGTTTTAAAAACATAATGGAATGTGGATAAAAAGGAGAGACAGAGCACCTCCATTAATTACTATCACACCAGTCACCTTTATCATTAGAGATTTAACAGTGTACAAGACCACTGTGTATAGGACTATCTGCTAAAAAATCATTAGATCTACTCGTTGTTGATAGCCTTTGCATTAACAAGAAGACATTTTGATTTTTAAAATCAATCCAGCTGCAGCAATAAAGTCCATAAGAATCATAACTTTCTGGAAATAAGGAGTCCAGCAATGAGTTCTTAATAATACCAAATGCTGCTCACAGAGAAGATCTTTGAGAAATACATGCATACCCTGCCTACCAAGAGAAGACAAAATAATTCTTTAAAGAATTAGAAATGACTAGAAAAGAAATTTCAGGTCTCCCTAAGGAGTTAAGGCTAAAGGAGTCTAGGATCAGTGCCAAGGGTAGTAGATATCACCCCCTCTCATCTCCATTTTCATGAAGTAATGCTTCTACCATGGGTCAGATCTCCATTTCACCCAATTGCAAAAGAGTGACACACCCACTCACCCACAGTGAGATCATCTACTTCACCCTTGTGTTCTTCCCATTTTCATCATTAGGGCAGAATAGAGCTCTCTTCCCTTTATCTCCCTCATCCCTCTCCATCCTCAACCTCATTCTGAAGAGGCTTTCTGACATGGTGAGCACAAGTTATACGATGAGATTTATCTCTTCAGTAAGAGAGACATCTCCTCTTTTTATGGCTTCATTAGGCCTTTAGTATATGCTGAAGGATTTGAACAATCAGGGAGTTTGACTTGGTGATACAGATTCAAAAGACAAAGCATGAAACTTAATTTTTCAGATTGAGCGCAAGTGTAGGATAAAGTATGACTCATGGGAGAGGAACAGGAAAAGGCAAGTCCACAGGAGAGAATCTATCATGGCCCACAGCACCAACCTCTGAATGCCAGGAAGATTCCTGACTCTCTGCTGGAAAGATTTGGTTCTTGTTGGTGATGGACTATGCCCTATTCTTTTCCAGATTTTAATCAGAACGCTAGATTGCATGAGTATGACTCATATTAATCACTAAAGTTCCTACATCTTTCCAGGTATTTTAGGAGTTAAAATGATACAATAGCATTTGCCTCATAAACATTTTATACTCTTTGCTTCATTTCTGTTTCTTCAAGACTCAGAATAAATGGCTTTATGTATTGTAAAGGATCCATGGTTCCATGAAACCACATGAAGAAACCTGAGTAATTTAAGCAGATTTCCTCTTATTTTCAGCAAATGGCAATGACGGGGTGTGGGGGGGCAGTTATTGTTATCTGATTTTGGAAATTTCTTTTTTGTAATAATGATTTTTTAAATTCTGACTACAAAAATAGACATGACCATAATAGAAATTTGAAAACTACAGAAAAAACTAAAGAAAATTAAAATCACTCATACTATTACTCAAATCTTTTTATGCTTTCATAATACACAAATGCACATAACATACATTTATAAAATTAGGGCTGGTGTGCCTATGTAATTTTAACTCCATCATTTTTTCACTATTATATCCTAATTATTATTTCCTTTTTCTTAAATTTTATTTAAATTTATTTTATGATTCCCAGTGTTTCATTTGTATGCACTGTTTATTGAACTAGGCATTTAGTATACACAATTTTTATTTTCATTATAAGTAACACGGCAGAAGGCACCCTTCATTTTCTTCACCTTAAACAAACACCATTTCCACTTCTTAAACTGCTCTTACCAAGCTACTAAAGAGCTAGAGCGCTGCCATTGCCACCTCCTGGCAACAACATACCAGGTGAACAATTGTACAGGGAGAATATCAAATGGTTCCTTCTAGAACCGGAGATGCGATTATGCAGTTGGGGAAGAGGGACAAATATATCGGCTCTGTTGTGCAAAGTGATAGTTAATAATCAGATTTTGGGAAAGTGCCCAGCCACTGTGGTGGATGGTTGAATAGCAGCACAGGCAAGTCTGAATAATCTTTATAATGAAGGCAAACTCTGAGTGTGACAGGAAAGGAAAGATGTCAGATGAGTAATCCAAACAGCAATCCAATAAAAATGAAAACTCATTGATACCTGATTTGAGGCTAGATAAGGTTTCCTTAGGCCATAGGAATAACTCCCTAAATTCAGGCTTTAAGTAATACCAACATAAATTAGCATTGCCTGAACTCACACAATCCTGGACACTGTTATGGAAAATTGACCAAAGGAAGGAAGTTGGCTCAGGATTCAATGTGGGCCTCCAGGTAAGTACGTCAGCATGCTGACAGCCTAAAGTCACTGTTGCAAATACACAATCCTGGACACTGTTATGGAAAATTGACCAAAGGAAGGAAGTTGGCTCAGGATTCAATGTGGGCCTCCAGGTAAGTATGCACAGGGAACCGTCAGCATGCTGACAGCCTAAAGTCACTGTTGCAATGTTGATAAATCGCCATACCTCATTTTAATTGAAGCTGTGGAAAGAAAATGATGCTCTAACAAGTACATTCTTAAAAAGTAGTCAGCACTGAAGATAATAATAACAAAAGAAAGTAAAAGTGCAATCTCCAAAGCATGCTGTGCATGAGAGTTTGTTTTAATCATTTAAAATCCAGATTGTTTTTATGAAAGATATGTTTCCCCAAAATATATAAGTTGTTTGTTAGACGTGTGGGGTATTTTTCCCATTGAAACCACGTTGAAAACTCTGGCATAGTACACATATTGGATTTCAACTTCTACTCAACATACAAGTTACCTCAAGGCAAAGTGTGGCATTAGGTGCTTTCATTGTATGTTAACATACTCACAGTAATAATTTCACCTTGGCCTGCTAAGAGCACAATGGTCCCATCCCCCACTCCAAATCTAGAGGAATCCTGAGTCCTCGTCCAAAAAACTAGACAAACTCATATTCTCCTAAGCACCCTCTTCCTTTCTCTCCTAGTGTTCCAGAGGTGAACCCACCTTCTTCCTTTTCCACGGCTACTTCCAATTACCCCCATATGTGATTTCTTTCCCTCAGTGGCAAACTGATAAATGTTTAACAACAGACTCTTCAGGAAAAAAAATTTATATACCCATATATGTACATAAAATCCTTTACCAATCTAAAGGATGTGTAGCATGCAATTTACAAATAATAATAAAAGTAATACAACATACAATTCCATATAACCAGTTGACTCTCACAGAATGTTTTGGTTGATTTTTGCCCAATTCTGGTGTCCATAACCAATCTATTATTGCAGTTGACAAACAAGTGTAGTTCTTACCTAAATACCGGATATTTTCACTTACATTAATGAGTAATATGAAAGTGAAACATAGAAGACATATGCCAGAATGGCACTCATTCCTCAGTGATGATAGTGGCTTTCTTGCCAAATGGGATAATAGTTTTCAAATACTGGAATAATTCCTGAATTTTTTGTGCAATTCACAATGTAATGGATACAGTTATAACACACTGTTAACTTTAAATGCATTATGAACATTCCAGCATCATCTTCTTAACTTCAGACTAAAGATCAGCAAACCTTGGCTGACGGGCCAAATCTGGGCAATCTCCTGTTTTGGTAAATCGTTTTATTGATACAGGTACAGAAAAAATTTGCCAATTTCTGGATAATCAATAAAACAATAAAATGAGCCTTGCTGTGTAATAGTTGCTGGTTTCTATGGTATGAAAATTCCCCCAATGGCCAAATTCAAGTTACAAACCTGACCAGGGAATTGGGAGAAGGTGCACGATAGCACATTATTGTATACTATTTCCACAAGGCAAATACAATGGATATAAATAACCTTGATCATATATAATAGTAACATGTAATAAAATAATTAGGAAGTGGTGTGTTTTGAGTACGTATTACCTTTGTTTTTAATGTAAATTATTTAAATATAAGTTTATATAATTTACTTCTCAATAATGGCTGTGTTTACCGGCCAGCTTTCACAGCTCGTGGAAATCTAACCACTGGCTCTGCTGAGCCACCAGGAAACACAGCTGCAGCACAGCTCTGGGTTTACTCCCCCTGTCCTCACCCCACAGCTATTCACCCACATTCCTGTCCCTCAACTAAATCCATCACTTTGGAGGTTTACTAGAATGGGGAAGAGTGGGCTTTCGATATGCTTATCAGAAAATATAGGCAGTGATTTACAGGACTTTTTCTACTTCATTCTCTATCTTTTATTCTTTGCAGATAAATTCAACAGGGGACTTTAAGTGCACATGAAAGGTGGATTTTTAAACTTTAACAGTAGAAGACCCCTCTACATCACAAAGAAAAATAACACAGCCTTAAATATGAGCATTTGATCTGATGAAGCTGGGACTAAGGTGAGTGGACTAAGGTGAAAGAATTGGTGATAAAGAACCAAAGAACCAGAGGTCAAAATTTGCTATGTCTGGGGGAGTAGAGGGACTGGACAGGGGTGGGCAGAATGCATGTCTGAGATAGGGGAGTGTCTACCGGGGCTAACACTCCCTATCCTTCTAGACCTGAAGCAAAGTGAGAAGCTGGGCAAATCAAGGGAAATGGATTGAAAGTTCACATTTTAAAACATCAGCAATAAGGAAGTAAAGGAAGTTACAGTAGTAGCTGGCCTTGAGTCCATAAGTAACATGGCAAATGTGAAAAAAACAAACATTTAAAAATGGCTATGCTGCTATTTACCATTATTTTACCAAAGCAATTATGGTGGTTGAAATGATGATAGTTTGTTTATTTTCATTTTCACACTCAATGAGATAGTAAAATATTTAAGCAAAACCAAGATCCTCAGTAGAGGCTCTATTACACTTTGTCTCTACCTTCCTCCCTCCTAATTTAATAGGGATTTTCTCCAGGTTTTCAAATAGTCATATTAGTGTTTTCTGGAATGCCTCGTATAAAGCCTTGGAGCCATGAGTTTTTCTGTATCTCTGTGAAAAAAAGATATTGTATGATTAAATAAATTTGGGCAATGTTGAAAAGTATGTCTTTTTTCCCTTGTAGACTCACAAATATACATTACTAATAATAAATGTTCCGAGAAATCTAGTAGTAAAAACAATAACAACAACAAAACCAGTTTTGTTCTCCAAACTACATGTTGGAAAACACTGAGCTACACCCTTAAACAAAGGTGGTCTATAGAACCAACTTCACCTGAATAGATGTGCTGTACTCTACGATATCACAGGGCCACTGGCAAAGCACTTCCCCACCACAAAACATCTCCTCTTACTTGGTTTTATACATATATATGTAAAACAATGAGTATTTTATAAATTAATATCTGAGAGGAGAGTCATATTTGAGGCAAAGTGGGATAATGGGACACTAGCTAAGTGGCATGGTGGACAGTGCATGAATCCTAATTATATGTGGGCCCTAACACTTGACTCAAGGTTATAATGAGGATTGAATGGGATATGAATCTGAGTCAGCAATACCTTCAAATAGGAAAGGTGACACTGTTAATCAAAGCAGTTACTTAAGTTGTCTTTACTAGAAATGCCTTGAAAATTGAGATATGGTCCCTGAAGAAATTTCCTGATCAAAAATTTAATACTGGTGAGCTTCTTGCTTAATATACACTCCTGACATAGGACCTTTGATATGTAAATTACTCATACTCCCTTTGAGAATCATTATGAATGATCATGACAGAACAACCTATATGCAGACATTCCACCTGTCAGGTCCTGCAAGGCCTCTCTTCGACAGGTACACGAATTCTGGACATATGGTGTTTCTCACAAACAAATGTTTCACCATTTAAATATGGGACTTAAACACTCCTGAGTCAAGAACAGCAGGGAGTCAGTTACAAAGTAAGGGGTGTTGGGGGAGGAGGCAATTCTGAAAATCTAGACAGTAATCATGGTGAGAATAGCCAAGAGGAATATAAATATGTATAAATGATAAGCAATTCAAATGCTTATATGGAAGGTCTTCTCTAGTGATCAGAGCCTAAAATTAGTAGAGGTAATTTCTGCCCTGAAGATATGCAAGAGTCATTTTAGTGATTCATCTGGATCCAATAAGAATTAAATGAGATATATAGTTACACCATCTCACTAAGAAAAGAGACCTGAAAAGTGGTGATTATCATATCATGGGTACAAAGAAAGGTAGCTCTCTCTGAAATACTCCCTCTTCTGACTTCCTAATGCTTGAAGAAACATCAAATGACTTCATTATTAGAGATAAAATTTAATATCCATATGTCCCTCAAAAATTAACAAGTTAATATCATAGTAACTTGTAAAAGATGAACATAATAATAGTAATGGCTACTATTCATTGAATACTTATTAATGACAGTCCCTCAAATGGATAATTGGTTTAACCATTACAGGATCCTATGCGCTGGTCAGTAATAAACAGTCCAAAAAGGACTGAAGAGTAAACAGAGAGGTTAATGGACTTGCCCAGGGTACGTGGCAGGTGATAGCATCAGAATTTGATCCCAAACTGTCTCTCTTTAAACCCCACACTCTTAACCACTACTCTATACAACCTCTTCTACACTTTACTTTCTGAAAGCAAAGTTTGCTATACTAGTTTCAGACAAAAGGGAAGGTTTCTGAGCACAACACGAGGATGAAAAAAATAGAGAAGCCAAGAAGTGAGGGGAAGAGCAGGCACAGAATGCTGTTGGCCACCGAGACAGAGCTTCTCCACTTCATACAACTCCTTTCACTATGTGGTTGGACATTCTTAGGTTCTTTTTAGTCTCCTTTGACACTTTATGAATTGGCCAGCTAGACAACATTGGGCCATGTCTAAGAAGGCTTCTTTATTGGAGTTAAGATAAGCAAGTGAATTATTGCTTACTACTGACAGATACTTCTGATCAGACCAGACCTGCCAGACCACTGAAAAATTATTTTTTTAATGTAGGTGACTATGTGAAAATTATGCTTTTATTCAGAGTTGTTTACAAAGTGATTAAATTTAAACTCGCCAATAAATAAGGTTTCAAGTAGCCAGGAAAGGTAGGTAATCAAAGTATACACTGAGGGTTGAAAAAGTCTTGACTATCAGCATCACTTATATGTGAAATCTAAAAAAAAAGTGAAATGCATAGAAACAGAAAAGTGGTTGCCAGGGGTTGGAGGCTGGAGGAAAGAGGGAAAAAAGGTGGATAAAAAGGCACAAACTTTCAGCTGTAAGATGAATAAGGTCTGAGGACTGAATGTATAACATGGTGACTACAGTTGATAACACTGTATTGTACAACTGAAATTTGCTAAGAGAGCAGAACTAACATGTTCTCAAAAAAGAGATAAATATGTGAGGTAATAGATGTGTTTTAACTAGATGGGGGGAATTGTTTCAAATGTATATGCATATCAAATTGTCCCAATATACACTTCAATTACCTTAACATTTTATTTGTCAACTATGGCTCAATAAAGCTGAAATTAAAAAAAAAAAAAGAAAAAGCCTGAGTATCATATTGTAGAAGTACAGAAGCCCCATTGCTTTAAAGAGACAGTAACACATTTGCTGACTTTGTAAGGACCAGCAGTGCAAAGGCTGCCCTTGGAAAGTAATCTGCTTGATGGCCAAGCTATTTTCAATTATATCTTTGGGAAATCTTAGAGCATCTTAGACTATGACCTTATGCTACTGGAAAAAAATTAACAGGTGTTTTATGGAATAAATAAAAACTAAGTGCCTTATTTATTCAAAAACATGACCCAATCTGATAAAATATGCTTTGGAATAAATGTCCACAATGAAAGGTGGCTGCTATCGTTTTTCCGAGGGCTGAAGAATGAAATTATTAAATCTGGGGAAAACACCTTCTGAGATTCTGATGCAAACTCTCCCATTTGAAAAACATACATGGAAAATAGAGAATTTTGTCAATATGCTTCCCTCTGACAGAAAGCAGCAACAGTGTCACCTATCTAACACAGAACATTTTAAATTGATATTTCATGACCCCATTTAAAAAGCTTCTATTATCATCTTTCCATATTGAAGCCCTGACTTCTAACAATGCAGCTTGTTACACTTATTTATATCACTGACACTGTGGCTCAGAGATGAGTTTATATGGCACATCAACTTAACATCTGCATACCCAGACACAATATTAGCAGTGAACTCAACACAGAATCATGATCAAGATTTGATAATAAAAGAAATGCAATTCATTCTAGGCATACTTAAGAAGTTAATCACATTCATTCAAATTCTCCAGGTTTATAAAGAGCAAAATTGAGAAAAAAAAGAAGAGCTCAAGGCTTTATCCCCCAAATCATAAAGAGAAATAGACTAAAGAATCAAATAGAAATAGACATATCAATGACCAACTGACCATGTAGAGGTCATAAGAGATTGTCACCTGACCCCTCAGGGCCAGGCCTGTGTTGTGAAATAAAAGATAAGATGTACAATATGGAACAGAAAATAAGACATAAACTCATAAAACGATAGAACACTGTATGTACAAATCCAAAAATGCTTAGGTAAACAAATATGAAAACAAGAGTCTCACAAACCCATATTTAAATTATGAAATACATACACAATTAAAAGCAATACATATAAATATATATATTATAATATATGCAAAATATTGACTTTCCTATTGTAGTAGCAAGACATGTAAGAATTTATATATAAGATTATTGGTAATATTAACTCAAAGGGAATCAGAAAGAGGTTTATTAGCTTGGAGGAGCTCATAGGCACACTCACTTTGTATAGCACCACAGGAGAGAAAGTAATTATAAATGTCCAAATTGCTTACGGAGTAAATGAGGTTTTTCAAATTTTTAATAGGGTTGTGGTGTAATTCTGCATTTACTTCATAGAGGTATATATGTGCTTGATAACTTCTTGTTGAATGAATGAATGAATGAATGAATCAAAGAAATCCAACAAATGTTGTGGATATTGTTAGCGAGTTTCAGGGTAGGAAGGAACAACAGAGTAGTCACTCTACTCAGTAATATTATTACAGAGTCCAGAGAAGCTATCAATACTAGGTTCCTTAGATCCTATCTTGTTTTGTTGCCCTCATTTAAAACAGACAAAATCAAAGCCTACCTAACGTGTTGCAATGTCTGCCCAGTTAGTTTGTATCAATATAATAGTAGCAGGAGATGAAGTTCTGAGGGACCACCTAGTTATCCTTTTACCTTGGAGGCTAACTATAGCTGTGATTTCAGTCCTAACCCCACAGCCACACGTTGTCTTAATAGGATATACTGATCTAACAAAAAATATACTAGACTGGTTCCAGAAATTCTAATTACTAAAAAAAATATTACATGAAATTTATTTTTTATTTGCTACTAAGATTTATGTTTGAATTATAAATATACCAATTGTTTTTAGAGGAATCTCTCTTTTCTATATAAGGTGTTTGAACGCCTGGAGAAAGGTATTTCATGAACAGAAACTATAATGAGCTTTAGAGAAAGATTGACATACTTCTAGGTCCATATACTCCCAGAGTTATTATCTTTTATTTTCTTCTTTCCTTTTTTTTTATTCTTTGCACAGTTGGGGGTATTATTCTTATATGGATGCAAATTAGGATGTTTAGAAGGAAGAAATAGGGTTCCATTAACAATAATATAAATAAAGTGGGATTAAAATTGATTGAAATTTAGAGCAGAAGAGAGTGTGAGTTGGGTTTAGAGACTCATTTCTAACAGCTGGGTTCCTGGAATTTTGATTATTATTTAAGAAGGTCCATCTTCATTTCCATTTCTCTCAGAAGCTGTGTGAACTTAGAGGCTTCACATCTGCTTTATCTTCTTTCTCAGAATAGGGCTCTCCAAGTTTCTCAGTTGCTGTTTCCTCAAACTGTTAGCCACATGATTGGGCTGCTACAAAGCTAAGCCTGGCACTAAATCTTTACAGAGTTAGCACTCAGACTACCTTAATCATCTAATTTCTGTGTTTCAGGTCCTTGTAATCCAATGTATGGTCCATGGATGGACAATATTAACATCACCTGCGAGCTTGTTAGACAAGCAGAATCTCTTATCCCACCCTAATTTACTGAACATAAATCTGCATTGTAACAAGATACCCAGGTAATTTATATGTATATTACAGTTTGAGGAGCACTGCCCTAACCTAAAGTATAAAGAGGGAAAACTGAATCAGTGCAAGGCAGATGTTTATCCTGGGTAGAATTCACTGCATTCAAGAGGTCACCTGCTAGATAAATAACAATAAATGACAACTAAACGCAATGTGGTATCTTGGATTGGTCCTGGGACACCAAAAGAACATTAGGGGAAAAATGGATGAAATCCAAATAAAGTTTGTGCCAATGATAATTTCCCAATTTTGGTAAATGTAACATGGTTATTTGAGATGTTAACATTAGGAGAAGCTTACTGAAGAGTATACAGGAACTCTGCACAATCTTTATAATTCTTCAGTAAATTTAAAATTTATGATTGTTTCAAAATAAAAAGTTTAAAAATTATAGCTGTGTAGCGAACTCACAAAAGTCATTGTGTCATACAACACATAACTTTTCTTTATCTCAAAGTTTAACTGATCTCAGCTGGGCTCACTCAGGAGCTAGAGAGTTCTGCTGATCTTAGCTTGACTCATTCATATGCCTGGGGATGGACTATCTACTAGCTTATCTATATAATGGCCTTGTCCAAGGCAACAAGGTCAACATGAAACTATCCTACATTTCTTTCATCATCATGCCATTTTATCATGGTCACAGAAGAGATCAATAACAGGCAAGTGAAAATACAGTTTGTTTTGATGCTGGGAATACTATAATTATGAGCCAAATAAAGTTACAAACCACTCAATTCAAGGGGTGGAAAATTGGTGCTACCTCTTCTTAAAGGAATAGCAAAACCAACTGGCAAAAGGTGTGGATATATAGAAGTTGAAATAAATGAGGTTTCTGTTGTAATCTATCACATATGCTGATGATGTATGTACCAGCAATGGCTTCCATTTTAGCATATGAGATCATTTAGGCACTGCAACTCTAATCTCACCGTCTAGTGTTGATCAAAATAAATTCAGTGCTAACAGCAACAACAAAAATCAGTGCTGGGGGAAGGAGACAGGATGGCAGAGTAGAAGGACGTGAGCTCACCTCTTCCACTAAACATGCCCAAATCACAACTAACTGATGAACAACCATCAACAAAAAAGTGCTGAAACCTACCAAAAAAGATAACCTACGTCCAAAGACAAGGAAGAAGCCACGACAAGATGGTAGGCGGGGCACAATCACAATAAGCTCAAATCCCATACACACTGAGTAGGTGACCCACAAACAAGAAAGTAATTATACCACGGAAGGTCTCCCACAGGACTGCAAGTTCTGAGCACCAGGGCAGGATCCCAAGCCTGGGGATCTGCCAACAGGAGGAGGAACCTCCATAGAATCTGGCTTTGACGGCCAGCAGGCTTTGATTGCAGGAATTCCATAGGACTGGGGGAAACAGAAACTCCACTCTTAGAGGGTGGACACAGGGTTTCATGCACACCAGGACCCAGGGCCAGACTTACCTGCTAGTATTAGAGGGTCTCCTGTGGAGGCGGGGGGCGGGCAGTGGCTGTGACTCACTGGGGGGACATGTACACTAGCTGTGGTAGGTCTTGGGAGTATTCATTAGCATGAGCTCTCCTGGAGTCCACCATTTTCCCACCAACAACCGGCCTCATCCAACAGGTTCCAGTGTTGGGATGCCACAGGCCAAACAACCAACAGGACAGGAACATGGCCCTACCCATCATCAGACAGGCTGCTTAAAGTCTTCCTAAGCACACAGCTGCCTAATAAACACAACCCCTGACATGGCCCTGCCCACCAGAGAGACAAGACCCAGCTCCACCCACCAGGGACAGGAACCAGTCCTTCCCACCAGGAAGCCTACACGTTCCTCTTAGACAGCTTTATCCACCAGGGGGCAGACAGCAGAAGCAAGAAGAACTACAGCCTACAACACTGCAGCCTGTGGAACAGAAACCACAATCACAGGAAGTTAGACAAAATGAAACAGCAAAAGAATCTGTCCCAGACAAAGGAACAAGATAAAATCCCAGAAGAATAACTAAGTGAAGTAGAGATAGGCAATCTACCTGAAAAAGAATTCAAAGTAATGAAAGTAAAAATGATTCAAGATCTTGGAAAAAAAAATGGAGGTACAGATTGAGAGGATACAAGAAATGTTTAAAAAACACCTAGAAGAACTAAAGAACAAAAAAACAGAAATGAACAATACAATAACTGAAATGAAAATATACTAGAAGGAATCAATAGCAAAATAACTGAGGCAGAAGAACAGATTAGTGAGCTGGAAGACAGAATGGTGGAAATAACTGTTGTGGAACAGAATAAAGAAAAAAGAACAAAAAGAAATGAGGACAGTCTAAGAGACCTCTGGGACAACATTAAATACACCAACATTTGCATAAGGGGTCCCAGCAGGAGAAGAAAGAGGTAAAGGACGTGAAAAAATATTTGAAGATGTAATAACTGAAAACTTCCTTAACAAGGGAAAGGAAACAGTCACCCAAGTCTAGGAAGCACAGAGAGTCTCAGGCAGGATAAAACCAAGGAGGAACACGCTGAGACACATAGTAATCAAATTGACAAAAAATAAAGACAAAGAAAAAATATTAAAAGAAATGAGGGAAAAGCAACAAATAACATACAAGGGAATTTCAATAAAGTTATCAGCTGATTTCTCAGCAGACTCTGCAGGCCAGAAGGGAGTGGCCAGATATATTTAAAATAATGAAAGGGAAGAACCTACAACCCAGAATGTGCTACCCAGCAAGGCTCTCATTCAGATTCTATGCAGAAATCCAAAGCTTACAGGTAGGAAAAAGCTAAAAGAATTTAGTACCACCAGAGGAGCTCTGCAACAAATGCTGAAGGAATTCTCTAGGCAGAAAAGAAAAGGGCACAAATGGAAACAAGAAAATTATGAATGGAAAAGCTCATCAGTAAGGGCATACAGTAAAGGTAAGAAATCAACCACACACAAATATGATATCAAAATCAGCAACTGTGAGGAGAGCACAAATGCAGGATGTTTGAAATGCATTTGAAATTAAAAGGCCAGCAACTTAAAACAATCTTGTTTATATATAGAATGCTGTATCAAAACCTCATGGTAACGACAAACCGAAAATCTACAATAGATACACACACGCAAAAGAAAAAGGAATTCAAACACAACATAAAAGTTATCAAATCACAAGAGAACAAAAGAGGAAGGTAAGAAAAAAGACCTAAAAAAACAAATCCAAAACAATTAACAAACTGGCAGTAAGAGCATAAATATTGATAATTACCTTGAATATAAATTGATTAAATGTTCCAACCAAAAGATATAGACTAGATGAATGAATACAAAAACAAGTCCCATACATATGCTGTCTACAAGAGACGCACTTCAGATCTAGGGACACATACAGACTGAAAGTGAGGGGATGTAAAAGGTATGCCATGCAAATGGAAATCAAAAGAAAACTGGAGTAGCAATACTCATATCAGACAAAATAGACTTTAAAATAAAGACTGTTACAATTGACAAAGAAGGATACTACATAATGATCAAGGAATCAATCCAAGAAGAAGATATAACAATTACAAATATATATGCACCCAACATAGGAGCACCTCAAAATATAAGGCAAATGCTAAGAGCCATAAAAGAAGAAATGATAGTAACACAATAATAGTGGGGAAATATACCACCCTACATTCATTGATTCACAGATCATCCAGACAGAAAAATCAATAAAGAAAGAAAGGTCTTAAATGACACATTAGACCAGATGTATTTAATTGATATTTATAGAACATTCCATCCAAAGGCAGCAGAATACACGTTCTCCACAAGTGCACACGGAACATTCTCCAGGATTGATTGCATGCTGGGTCACAAAGCAAGCCTCAGTAAATTTAAGAAAACTGAAACCATATCAAGTATCTTTTCTGACCACAACGCTATGAAATTAGAAATCAACTGCAAGAAAAAAATGTAAAAAAACACAAACACTGGGAGGCTAAACAATATGCTACCAAACAACTAATGGATCACTGAATAAATCAAAGAGGAAATTTAAAAATTACCTAGAAACAAGTGAAAATGAAAGCATGACAATCCAAAACCAATGGGACACAGCAAAAGCAGGTCTAAGAGGGAAGTTTATAGCAATACAATCTTACCTCAGGAAACAAGAAAAATCTCAAATAAACAACCTACCCTTACACCTAAAGCAACTAGAGAAAGAAGAACAAACCAAACCCAAAGTTAGTAGAAGGAGAGAAATCATAATGATCAGGGCAGAAATAAATGAAGTAGAGATGAAGAAAACAATAGCAAAGATCAATGAAACTAAAAGCTGGTTCTTTGAAAAGATAAACAAAATCGATAAACCTTTAGCCAGATTCACCAAGAAAAAGAGGGAGAGGGCTCAAATCAAAAACTTTAGAAATGAAATAAAAGAAGTTACAACAGACACCACGGAAATACAAAGGATCATAAGAGACTACTATAAACAACTATATACCAATAAAATGGACAACCTAGAAGACATGGACAAATTCTTAGAAATGTACAACCTTCCCAGACTGAACCATGAAGAAATAGAAAATATGAACAGACCAATCACAAGTACTGAAATTGAAACTGTGATTTAAAAACCCCCAACAAACAAAATCCCAGGACCAGATGGTTTCACAGGTGAATTCTATCAAATATTTAGAGAATACTTAACACTTATCCCTCTGAAACTGTTCAAAAAAAAAAAATCCCAGAGAAATGAACACTTGCAAGCACATTCTATGAGGCCACTATCACCATGATACGCAAACCAGACAAAGATACCACGAAAAAAGAAAAATACAGGCCAATATCACTGAGGAACACAGACACAAAACACCTCAACAAAATGGCAAACGGAATCCAACAACACTTAAAAAGGATCATACACCATGATCAAGTGGGATTTATTCCAGGGATGCAAGGATTATTCAATATCTGCAAACCATTCATTGTGATACACCACATCAACAAATTGAAGAATAAAAACCATATGATCATCTCAATAGATGCAGAAAAAGCTTGTGACAAAATTCAACACCCATATATGATAAAAAACTCTCTAGAAAGTGGGCATAGATGGAATACATATCAACACAATAAAGGCCATGTACGACAAACCTATAGTTAATATCATTCTCAACAATAAAAAGCTGAAAACATTTCCTCTAAGATCAGGAGCAAGACAACGATGTCCATTCTCACCACTTTTTTTTCAGCATAGTTTTGGAAGTCTTAGCCACAGCAATCAGAGAAGAAAAAGAAATGAAAAGAATCCAAATTGGTAAAGAAGAAGTAAAACTGTTACTGTTTGCAAATGACATGATACTATACATACTAAATCCTAAAGATGCTTCCAGAAAACCACTAGAGCTAATCAATGAATTTGGTAAAACTGTAGGATACAAAATTAATGCACAGAAATCTCTTGCATTCCTATACACTAAAAATAAAAGATCAGAAAGAGAATTTAAAGACACAATCCCATTTACCATCACAACAAAGAGAATAAAATACCTAGGAATAAATCTACTTAAGGAGGCAAAAGACCTGTACTCAGAAAAGTATAAAATACTGATGAAAGAAATCAAAGATGACACAAACAGATGGAGAGATATACCGTGTTCTTGGATTGGAAAAATCAGTATTGTGAAAATGACTATATTACCCAAAGCAATTTACAGATTCAATGCAATCCCTATCAAATTACCAATGGCATTTTTCACAGAATTAGAACAAAAAATTTTACAATTTGTATGGAATAACAAAAGCAATCTTGAGAAAGAAAAATGGAGCCTGGGGAGTCAGACTCCCTTACTTCAGACTATACTACAAAGCTACAGTAATCAAGAAAGTATGGTACTGGCACAAAAACAGAAATATAGATCGATGGAACAGGATAGAAAGCTCAGAGATAAACCCACGTATCTATGCTCACCTAATCAATGACAAAGGAGGCAAGAATAATCAATGGAGAAAAGACAGTATCATCAATAACTGGTGCTGGGAAAACTGGACAGCTACATGTAAAAGAATGAAATTAGAACATTCTCTAACACCATACAGAAAAACTTAAAATGGATCAAAGATCTAAATGTAAGGCCAGACACTATAAAACTCTTAGAGGAAAACATAGGCAGAACACTCTTTGATATACATTGCAGCAAGATCTTTTTCGATACACCTGCTAGAGTAATGAAAATTAAAACAAAAATAAACAAATGGGATCTACTTAAACTTAAAAGCTTTTTCACAGCAAAGGAAACCATAAACAAAACAAAGAGATAACCCTCAGAATGGGAGAAAATATTTGCAAATGAAGCAACCAACAAGGCATTAATCTCCGAAATATACAAGCAGCTCATGCAGCTCAATATCAAAAAAACAAATAACCCAATCACAAAATGGGTGAAAGATCTAAATAGACATTTCTCCAAAGAAGACATACCTGGCCAACAAACACATGAAAAGATGCTCAACATCACTAATTATTACAGAAATGAAAATCAAAACTACAATGGGGTATCATTTCACACTGGTCAGAATGGCCATCATCAAAAATTCTACAAACAGTAAATGCTGCAGAGGGTGTAGAGAAAATGGAACCCTTCTACACCATTGGTGGGAATGTAAATTGGTACAGCCACTAGGGAGAATAATATGGGGGTTCCATAAAAAACCAAAAATGGAACTACCATATGAGCCATCAATCCCACTCCTAGGCATACACCCAGAGAAAACCATAATTCAGAAAGATATCTGCACCCCAATGTTCACTGCAGCACTATTTACAACAGCCAGGACATGGAAGCAACCTAAATGTCCATTAACAGAGGAACG
Source organism: Neophocaena asiaeorientalis asiaeorientalis (assembly GCF_003031525.2). Taxonomy (NCBI): domain Eukaryota; kingdom Metazoa; phylum Chordata; class Mammalia; order Artiodactyla; family Phocoenidae; genus Neophocaena; species Neophocaena asiaeorientalis. The sequence goes on along the minus strand of NW_020173955.1, from coordinate 7,255,428 downwards.
GATAAAGAAGATGTGGTACATATATACAATGGAATATTACTCGGCCATAAAAAGGAACAAAATAGTGCCATTTGCAGAGACATGGATAGACCCAGAGACTGTCATACTGAGTGAAATTAGAAAGGGAAAAATATATATCATATAATATTGCTCATATGTGGAATCTAAAAAAATGATACAGATGAACTAATTTGCAAAGCAGAAATAGAGACACAGATGTAGAAAAGAAACTTATCTATAGCAAGGGGGGCAACTGGGTGGGATGAATTGGGAGACTGGGACTGATATATGTACACTACTATGTATAATACAGATAACTAATGAGAATCTACTGTATAGCACAGGAAACTCTACTCAATGCTCTGTGGTGACCTAGATGGGAAGGAAATCTAAAGAAGAGGAGATATATGTATACATATAACTGATTCATTTTGCTGTGCAGCAGAAACTAACACAACATTGTAAAGCAACTATACTCCAATGAAAACAAACAAAAAAAAGAATAACATACTTAGGAATAAACCTATCTAATGAGGCAAAAGACCTGTACTCTGAAAATAGTAAGGGGCTGATGAAAGAAATCGAAGATGACACAAACAGATGGAAAGATATACCATGTTCTTGGATTGGAAGAATCAATATTCTCAAAATGACTATATTATCTAAGGCAATCTACATATTCAATGCAATCCCTATCAAATTACCAATGGCATTTTTCACAGAACTAGAACAAAATTTTTTTTAAAATTTTTATGAAGACAAAAAAGACCCTGAATAGCCAAAGCAATCTTGAGAAAGTAAAACAGAGCTGGAGGAATCAGGCTCCCTCTCTTTAGATTATACTACAAAGCTACAGTAATCAAAACAGTATGCTACTGGCACAAAAACAAACATAGATCAATGGAACAAGATAGAAAACCCAGAAATAAGCCTATGCACTTATGGTCAATTAATCAATGACAAAGGAAGCAAGACTATCTAATGGAGAAAAGACAGTCTCTGCAATAAATGGTGCTGGGAAAACTGGACAGCTACATTAAAAAAAATGCAACTAGAACATTCTTTAACACCATACACAAAAATAAACTCAAAATGGATTTAAGACCTAAATGTAAGACCAGAAACTATAAACATCTTAGAGGAAAACATAGGCAGAATACTCTGACATAAAATGCAGCAATATATTTTTTGATCCATCTCCTAGAGTAATGGAAATAAAAACAAAAATAAACAAATGTGACCTAATGAAACTCTAAAAACTTTTTGACAGCAAAGGAAACCATAAACAGAATGAAAAGACAACCCACAGAAAGGGAGAAAATATTTGCAAATGAAGCAACAGACAAGGCATTAATCTCAAAAATTTACAGTCATGCTGCTCAGTAACAAAAAAAACCAAACAACCCAATCAAAAAATAGGCAGAAGATCTAAACAGACATTTCTCTAAAGAAGACATACAGATGGCCAAAAGGTACATGAAACGATGCTCAGTATCACTAATCATTAGAGAAATGCAAATCAAGACTACAATGAGGTATCACCTCACACCAGTCAGAATGGCCATCATCAAAAATTCTACAAACAATAAATGTTGGAGATGGTGTGGAGAAAAAGGAGCCCTCCTACACTATTGGTGGGAATGTAAATTGGAACAACCATGATGGAGAACAGTATAGAGTTTCCTCAAGAAACTAAAAGTTGAGCTACCATATGATCCAGCAATCCCACTCCTGGGCATATATCTGGAGAAAAACATGGTTCGAAAGGATACACACACTCCAGTGTTCACTGCAGTGTTGTTTACAATAGCCAAGACATGGAAGCAACCTTAATGTCTACTGACAGATGAATGGATAAAGAAGATGTGGTACATAAATACAATGGAATATTACTCAGCCATAAAAAGGAATGAAATAATGCAACAACATGAAATGAAAATTGCCACAACATGGATGGACCTAGAGATTATCATATTCAGTGAAGTAGGTCAGACAAAGATAAATATCATATGATATGGCTTATATGCGGAATCTAAAAAAATGATAAATTGAACTTACTCACAAAACAGAAATAGACTCACAGACTTAGAGAACAAACTTATGGTTACCAGGGGGGAGGAGTAGGGTGGGGGATAGATTGGGAGTTTGGGATTGACATATATACAGTGCTATATATAAAATAAGATAACCAACAATGACCTACTGTATAGCACAGGGAACTCTGCTCAGTACTCTGTAATAACCTAAATGGGAAAAGAATTTGAAAAAGAATAGATACAGGTATACATATAATTGAATTACTTTCCTATACACATGAAACTAACACAACATTGTTAATCAACTATACTCCAATATAAAATTTTTAAAAATTTAAGTTTTTCTTGGATAACAAAATCAGTGCCAATATTCCTATCATTTCATTCTTTAAAGGTTTTATTAGAAGGAAAAGATACCTGATTTTTCTGATAAACTTTATATCGTTATACAGTTCTCTTCTTGAAAGCAAAGCTTAAGAAATTTGAGCATAAAGCAAAAACAAACAGAAACCAAGTTCAATTTGAAGACTATCATTTCCTATTCTCTTATTAACCAAACCAATACAATTAAAAAACATAAAGATCCAATTTTACACTTATTACAATTTTGAATCTAAATTATTTAAATCTGGAAAGGATACATATAAAAGGTTGTTTTTTAATTTTAAAATTACATTAAAAATAAAAATAGGTAAATATTGGACATCTCTCAAGATAGGACTCCTGAAATTTCCATCCACAAAACCCCTGCCATCTCACACTTTACTATCATTTATTTTAAATGAATAAATATTTTTTACTTAGGTGCATGGCTTTTAGAATCAGTAAAAGTCAGTGAACATTTATAATTGATTTCTTAGATATAACCTGAGAAATTATCCTTGCTCTATTAAAACTGACATCTGTTTAAATAACTTACAAGAGTTACTTTGAAAAGGAAACAGAAGAGAAAAGAAAGTTTCAGAAACTGTCACACCAAGTCAGTTGCTATTATATAGATAAACTTTGAGGCAGAGCATGACTGGGGTAAAAAGCAAAATAATCAAATCCCCCAAATTATTTATGAGAGTATCATTATACCTCCTTTGCTGGAGTCCAAAAATATACCAGGGTGATAAAATTGGTTTTGTCAAATGTGCCATGGAATTGGGTCAATGTTCCTATTTGGGTCAGATGTGACTCTAGTTGGTAAGAATACTGCAAAGTCATATGGTTTATTGTAACGAATAAAAACGGTTTTTATATAGACACATATACATGTCATACACACACATATAACAAATGATTATTTCTGTAGTACAATGATGAATGTAGGGCAATTTCATAATATACAGAGAGCAAAGTGGGATGCTAACTATGTAATCTCCCTTTTTTGAAATTCAAAAGTTCACACTCTGTAGGTGTGTATTTTAGTAACAAACCTAAGGTATTCCCCTTTTGCATCTGCAGAAATTTTTAACTAAATACTGGCCCCTAAATGAAAATTATATGAAGCACGCATGCACAGTTTTGTGCTTATAAATATTTGAAGAGAGAGATATTAAAAACAGGTTTATCAATTAAATTAATATTACATAATTTCCATGTGCCAAATGTTCTAGGTGCTAGTATTGTTGATACTGTCTCTTCCTTTAATGTTTGGTAGAATGCATCAGTGAAGCCATTTGACTGGAAATTTTCTGTGTGGAAATGTTTTTAACCACAAATTCAATTCCTCTAATAGGTATAGGGCTTTTCAGGTTATCTGTTTCTTTTTTTTTTTTTTTTTTTGCCGTACGCGGGCCTCACTGTTGTGGCCTCTCCTACTGTGGAGCACAGGCTCCGGACGCGCAGGCTCAGTGGTCATGGCTCATGGGCCCAGCCGCTCCGCGGCATGTGGGATCTTCCCAGACTGGGGCACGAACCTGTGTCCCCTGCATCGGCAGGTGGAACCTCAACCACTGTGCCACCAAGGAAGCCCTGTTTCTTCTTGAGTGAGAGTTGGTAGTTCGTGTGTTTCAGGAAATCTGTCTGTATCACCTAACTTTTCAAATTGTTGGTATAAAGTTGATTAAAAATTTCCTTCTTTATCCTCTTCAGACTTATAGGATCTATAGTGTTGTTCCTTTTCTCACCTTAGGATCGGTAACATATTCTTTTTGCTGATCAGTCTGGCTAATAGGTTTTTCAAGTTTATTGATATTCTCAAAAAACCAGCTTTCAATTTCATTGATTTTTCATGCTTGTTTTTCAGTTTTCTATTTTATTTATTTCTGTTTTTATCTTTCTGATTTCTTTTCTTCTGCTTATTTTGGGTTAAATTTAGTTTTTTTTACCTAATGTCTTAGAAAGCATAGGTCACAATGTGGACTCGTTTCTTTTTTAAGTAATTTAACTGTTTAAGCTCTAAATTTCCTTTATGTACTACTTTAACTGCATCCCAAGAATTCTGATATATCTTGTTTTCAATTTAATTCAGTCCCAAATATGTTGTTTTTCTTCAGCTGGAAAGATATACTGTATTCTTGGACTGGAAGAATCAGTATTCTTAAAATGACCATACTATCCAAGTCAATCTATAGATTCAATGCAATCTGTTTCAAATAACCAATGGCATTTTTCACAGAACTAGAACAACTAATTATAAAATTTATATAGAAACACAAAAGACACCAAATAGACAAAACAATCCTGAGAATGAAGAACAGAGCTGATTTGCAAATGATGCAACCGACAAAGGATTATTCTCCAAAATTTACAAATAGCCCATGTGGCTCAATATCATAAAAACAAACAACCCAATGAAAAAATGGGCAGAAGACCTAAACAGACATTTCTCCAAAGAAGACATACAGATGGCCAAGAGGTACATGAAAGGATGTTCAACATTGCTAATTATTAGAGAAATGCAAATCAAAACTAAAATGAGGCATCACGTCACACCATTCTGACAGCCATCATCAAAAAATCTACAAACAATAATTGTGGAGAAAGGGAACCCTCCTACACTGTCGGTGGGAATGTAAATTGTACAGCCTCTAGGGAGAGCAGTAGGGAGGTTCCTTAAAAAAACTAAAAATTGAGCTACCATATGATCCCGCAATCCCACTCCTGGGCATATATCTGCAGAAAAACATGGTTCGAAAGGATACATGCACCCCAATGTCCATTTCAGCACTGTTTACAATAGCCAAGACATGGAAGCAACCTAAATGTCCACTGACAGAGGAATGGATAAAGAAGATGTGGCACATAAATACAATGGAATATTATTCAGCCATTAAAAAGAATTAAATAATGCCATTTGCAGCAACATGGATGGCTCTGGAGATTATCATACTAAGTGAAGTAAGTCAGACAGAGACAGACTGATATCACTTGTATTTGGAATCTAAAGAAAATGATACAAATGAACTTATTTACAAAACAGAACCAGATTCACACTCAGAAAATGAACTTACGGCTACTAGGGGTGAACAGTTGGGGGAGGGATAGATTGGAAGTTTGGGATTGACATGTACACACTGCTATATTTAAAATAGATAACCAACAAGGACTTACTGTATAGCACAGGGAACTCTGTTTAATATCCTATAATAACCTAAATGGGAAAAGAATTTGCAAAAGAATAGATACATGTATACACATAACTGAATCACTTTGCTGTACACCTGAAACTAACATAACATTGTTAATCAACTATTCTCCAATATAAAATAAAAATTTAAAAAAATTAAAGAAGTTATTTGAAAGAAATTTGCTCAAAAAAAAAAAAACGCTGGAGGAATCAAGCTCCTTGACTTGAGACTATACTACAAAGCTACAGTAATCACAACAGTATGGTACTGGCACAAAAACAGATACATAGATCAATGGAACAGAACAGAGAGCCCAGAAATAAACTCACACCCTTATGTTCAATTAATCTACAACAAAGGAGGCAAGAATATACAATGGAGAAAAGACAGTCACTTCAATAAGTGGTTCTGGGAAAACTGAACAGCTACATGTAAAAGAATGAAATTAGAATGTTCTCTAACACCATGTACAAAAATAAACTCTTTGACCCAAGTCTTATTTACAGATGTTGGTTTATTTTGTTTGGGAATTTTCCAGATTTCTTTCCCTTATAGTCTTCTAATTTAATCCCATGTTTGTTACGCAATATTTGAATGCTTTTAAATTTATTCAGATATGCATTATGACCATGATATGATCTATCTTGGTAAAACTTCTATGTGCAATTAAGAGGAATGTATATTTTGCTTCTATTGAGTAGAAGGTTCTAAAAATATTAGGTAAAGTTTGTTTATTTCTCAACCACTGTGCCACCAGGGAAGCCCTTCAAGTCTTTTTTTTTTTTAACATCTTTATTGGAGTATAATTGCTTTACAATGGTGTGTTAGTTTCTGCTTTATAACAGGGAGGAGATATTCGAGTCTTCTTGATTCTTATTTTTGTTTTGTTTCTATCCAGTATAAAATCTTTCACTATAATTGGGTATCTGTCCATTTCTGCTTTCAATTCTATTAATTTTTGTTTAATTTATCTGTAAACTTTGGTAATAGGAACACAAACATTTAGGAATGTTTTATGCTCTTTATCATTAAAAAATGGCCCACTTTATTAATGGCAATATTCTTTTCTTTAAATTTATTTCATCTCATATTAATATAGCCATTGCAGCTTTCTTTATATTAGCTTAGCACTGCATATATTTTCCCATTATTTGACTTTGAACCATTTATGTCTCTATGTTTCAGGAGGGCTTACTGTATACCACATATGTTTATTTGCATCTTGCTTTTTTATGCAATGACTTATCTGTCATTTAATGGGGTACATGACCAATTATATTTAATATGATTTACTACTATTTTAAGGTTTAGTTCTACCATCTTCCTTATCATTTTTATTTGTCCCCTCTGATCTTTGTATCCTTTTTCATCTTTACTCCCATCTTCTGGAATAATTGGTTACTTTTCAATCTACTGTATCTTCTTTATTGGCTTATTAACGATTCATCTTTTTAAGTTATTACTTTATCATTAACTCTCATTAACTTATATAATTAACTTTTCACAATCTAACTTTAAGTAATATTGCATCACTTAAAGGATAGCAGGAAAATCTTGTGACATTATTAGTCCATCTTCCCTCCACTGGACTTTGTCCTATTGTTTTCACACATTTTGCTTTTCCAAATGGTGTAAATCTCACAACATTAGTATTTTTGCTTTAAACTGAGGATATTTTTCTGGGGCCACACATTAAATGTTTTAAACACTGCAGGTCACATGAGATCTGTTGCACATGGTTACTTGGTTTTTGTTTTTGCTTATGTCTTATTATAGTTCAGTATGCAAAATTTATCCTTAGGTCTCAAGCCATATATAAAATAGGTTGTAGGTCCACAGGCCTTATTTTGCCAACTACTGTATCAAACAGTCCATTACCTTTCAAAGAGAATTAAAAGTAAGAAAAAAAAAAAGCCTTTTATATTTACTCACATATTTACCATTTCCAGTGTTATTTATTCCATGTCAATACTGATTTCTATCTCTTTTCCTTCTGATGGAATGATTTTCTTTAACGTTGCTTACAGCATTGATTTGCTAGTGGTAATGTTTTTCACCTTTTATATACCTGAAAATGTCCTTTGATATTGAATAATGTTTTTGCCAATTATTCAATTATAATTTGGCAGGGTTTTTTTTTTAATATGTTAAAACTGTTCAAAAAGTATCTCTTCATTTGTGTTATTTCTCACAAGAAGTCGGTTGTCAGTCTTATCTTTGTTTTTCTACATATAACATTTTGAGAGGTAATTTTAAGAGAAAGACAAATATCATATAATTTTACTTATACATGGAATTTAAAAAACAAACAAACAAAACAAAATAGAAATAGACCCATAGACACAGAGAACAATCTTGTGGTCACCAAAGAAGAGGAGGGTGAAAGGCAAGCAAAATGGGTGAAAGGGATTAAGGGATACAAACTTTCAGTTACAACAAGTAAGCCACAATGATGTAATGTAAAGCCTAGAGAATATAGTCAATAATATTATAATAATTTTACATGGTAACAGCTGGTTATTAGGCTTACGGTGATCAATTTGTTATGTATATAAATGCTGAATCACTATATGATATGCCTGAAATAAATATACTATTGTGTGTCAACTATTCTTCAATTAAAAGAAAAAGACTTAAAGAGCTTTAAGGGATATAACAACAAAATGCAATGAGTAGAATCTGAATACTGAGTCAAAAAACAACAGCAAGCTAAGGACATTTGAGATGCAACCCAGGATTTCAATATGGACCACCTGTTAAATAAGTTAGGAATTATGTTTAATATTGGTATTATAATGACCATGAATATATGAGAAAATTTCTCACTTTTTCAAAGTACGTGCAGAAGCACATAGCATGAATTTTGTGTATAACAGAAAGTTATTTTTAAAAAAAGCATTGAGAGGGGAAAAAAAAGCAATGAGAGTTTTATGGCTATTAAAACATACCATTAGCCCTCTATAAACAAAATACTATCATTTTAATTTTTTATGTTGCTTAAGCAATAAAGAAGAGCAAGGGTGATTTTGAGATTAATAACATATAGTATCCGTATAAAGTGTAGTCAAGATACCTTGGCCATCAGAAAATGAGGTTTATTCCAGAATCTATCACTTAAGAGGTGAAATAAAATTGAAGATTATAGCTCAGATCTTGCTGTGAAGGGCTACAAAGACCTAGCCTGTGGATGGCTATTCAGAAGTTTAGCTTCGCCTCTAATTCAAAGCTGTGTGTTTATGGCTCTTGACAAGCTCTAGGCAAAACGCAAATCTTCTTTGCTCCACAGAGCATGCCAAATGGCAGTGAGGCTTGGGCTCTGAAGTCTGACAACGGGAATTACCCTCTGGTTCCACATAACAACAGATTAGGATTGAAATCCAAGGCGAGGTGAAACAGAGTCAACAGTTAGGACTAGTCCAATGTTGGGGATTATGGCCAGAAATATTTCAATCACAAAATAATTGATACTATGTACAAAGCAATATATGATTGAATTTTTCAAAACTTTTAGGGGCACTTAAACTTTGTTTCTGCCATTTAAACCCACAGACAAAAATCTGAATTAAAAATGCAGTTCAGTTCCCATCAAATATACAAATGAACCCTCGGGAGTATAAAAGACATAATACCTTTCACATCTTTAGTGTTGGAATTTGAATAAAATGTTCCAGAAGATAATTCTCAAAATCATATAGTTCTGGGTAAGAGTAACATATGACAGCACTGACAGCATGGCGCACAGATTCTATCAGGCTATAAATAATATATTTATTTATTTCCAACTTTCTGATCATCCAACGTGGAACTCATAATGAAGCAATTTCAAAAGATATACCCGTTGCCTTGATGCTCTGGATTATCATTTAAATGAATCTAGACGGTATTTTAACGTTAGTGTTTATAATGTTTACAGTGTTTCTTCTTGTTCTAACTTGTATTTCAATATCCGCAAAAATCAATATTTCAATCTAGGCTACTTTTTTATGACCTTCTAGACATCTCCCTCTTGTATCTCACAGGGATGTCAAAAACTAGTTTCACCACATTTATCCATACAGCTGTTACTTCTTTCTTCTTCCATATAGAGATGGCATTATTTCCCTGTCATTCAAACAGAAACCTGAAAGCTGTAGGCAAACTTCCTTTTCCTTTGCTCTCCATCCTGATAGCACCAAATGAGCTTTTAGCTCGTCTATATCTCTGCAATCTGTCCCCTCTTCTCTGTTATTTTTTTTTCCTAAGGTAGGGATTTCATAACCCCAGATCATTGCAGTAGTCTCCTTACTGGTTTCTTGTCTCCCTTCACCATTCATCCTGCATTCTACTCCCCTCACACTCTGTGCAATGCCACTCTGTTCACCCCACTGACTAACAGAAAACCATTCAGAATCTCTCCTTGTTGCCTCATCTCCCAGACAACTTACATGTAGCTCCTAAGCTCCAGGGGCAAACCCATGAGCTCCTTGAACATCCATCACTTCTGAATCCTTCCGGCATACAGCTATTTGTCCTTATTACTCAACTCCAACAACAGTTTCCTCTTGGAAGTCTCTACAGACGTGCCTTCTTCTCTCCACTTCCTCTAGCTGGGAGCCGGGAAGGCAGCCTCTTTATTGTGTGCATGTGCCACCCTGACTTTACTTCAGTGCTGATGCTGAATTTTTATTGTTTTAAACATTTGTTTCCTTCCTTCAAAAGTGACCTATCTCTAGGCAGGGGTGTTTTTTTTGTTTGTTTGTTTGTCTTAAAATTCATATTGCCTAATGCAGGGTTTGCTATATAATAAGATTCAAAAGTATTGTTGAATAAACTGAATTTGGTGTGAAATTGGAGAGTAAAAATTAATTGAGATTAAAATCTACCTAAAATTGAAATGTTTTCCCTGCTTTATACATTTCTCTTGTGAGATTCATAAGCTTGTTACTTTAGAAAGGAAAAAAAATATAGAAATAAACACAAAGTAGTGTTATCACAACTTGCATATGAAAAGTAAAAATTTCAATTCACGAGCCAGATGTTTTATCTATCTGATGCCAAACATCTGGATGTTTATATAATCAGCAATGATTGGTTAATTTTGTTCTAATTTTTCATCTGGTGTTCAGTATCATGTAGCAACAACTTATATTTCTAATATCATATAACATGTTTTATACACACACAAAAGAAAAATGTGTTTGTTTAGTAAAATATCACATGGCCCCAATTTTCTTTTATAGTTTTGCTTCTATAATTTTGACTTTTGAGGTGTTTTACGAAGAAGATATTCATACCCTCCCACATATCAATAATCTAGGCATTCTCATCCAGATTTCATAAGTGAGGAGGCTCTGTATGTTGTCCTGGCACATACAACATTGTGGAGAGCTATGATTTGAAACTAGGTCCTTCTGACTTTAACATTTGAGGTATTCACATCCAAATCACACTAAATTTTAGACTTATGACCTCAGTCCATCTCAATACAGATCACTTTTTAATACTGCATTTACGCATACAGCATGCAATGAAAGTCCTTGGTATCGTGTCATGATGCTCTCTCTGATCCCCCTTTATATTTTAAAATGTTTCATTCACACACTGCCCAAATAAAATCTTCACTAAGATGCAGTCTTACTGTTGGCATAACAGGTCCTAAGGAGTCTCTTTTCCATCAAGACATCATGACAGATCTGAAAAGCTACCAGGATGGCCTCTCACAATTACTTTTTATTCTCCAATTCCACACCCAATTCAATTTATTCAACAATAATTTTGAATCTTATTATATAGCAAACCCTGCACTAGGCAATATGGATATACAAACAAAGGAATTTAAAATTTGGAACTAAAGATATTTTATTTAATCACCCACAAGATCCTTCACTATTCCTTGTTTTACTTTTGCCTATGCAAATTCCAAATTCCCTAGGAAAGTTTTAGGGCATATATACTGGTCTTATTCAATGTTCCATATCTCCATGTCCATTTCTTCTAATTTGTGTATGAGTCCAATATTTCTGTTAATACAACAGACCAGATAAGATGAAGCTATTCTATCTTTCAAGTATTTCAGTTAATTGTATTTTTTCCCTAAAATATTCCCTATTCATTTCCACTATTTTAGAGTCTCTACAAAAAGCAATATTTGTTTTCTGTAAAATTTTTATCTACAAAGTATTCAAGTAAAGGCTCTGTAGTTATACAGAAGAGGGGTTGGATTCTGTCTCTATCACTTACTAATTATTGTCAACTTGGGAAAGTTCTCAGTTCTCTAGGCCTGTTTCTTTTTACTTATAAAGGCTTATATGATTCTAATTTATAGGATTTTTGTCAAGATTAAAGAAGATAAAGCATGAAAAGCACAGTGCCCTGAAGAGTAAATTCTCAATAAATCCTAGCAACTATGATGCTGATGAGAATGATGGTGATGTAACCAATGTAAATCAATATTGCTAAAAGGACTATTAGATTAGAATCAGTGATTTGCAAACCTTAGTGTGTAGTAAAAAATTACCTGGTGTGCTTGTAACCTGGGCCCACAACCCCACAGAGACTGACTCAGTGAGGAGGAGGGGGATTCTACCAGGAAGGCCTCAGACAACACTGTGAGAAACGCTGGACACGTGAACTCCAAGTCCATTACATATCTACCCCATTATGATTTTGAATTTAACCTCCCATGTTTTTACATAACCCCTGTCCCTTGCTCACCTTGCCCCTGCTCTTAAGGTTTGGCAGACAGGGGAACTGCAGCTTTGGAGAGGAAAGTGGGGCAGCCACTGTCTCTAATGCCTGCCCTAGGAGCTGCAGGGTCTCAGAGCAGCATTCCGTGTCTCCCTCATTTTTTAGCATCAATTAGCTTATCTGTAATCAGAGTGGCTCTGGCTGCTTGCTAAAGAATATATTCCTTTGAGCCTGACTTATAAAGGGAATAGAACAAAGCAATGAACAAAAACTTCTTTCCAGCTGGTAACAAATCACTAGTAAATAATAAGACAGGAGCAAAGCAAAACCAGAAATGCATTAACATAGCAGCTCTCACTTTAATTATTTAAAAGGCCAAAAATTAAGTTGTTGATCTAAGTGGACATAAAATGGGTACAAAGAAATAACTATAGCTACACATATATACATTATATAGGAATACATTTTAGAAATACATATATATAATATACAGTATTGTATATACAATAAAACAGTTTGTGTGTGTGTCTTATAAAACTCCAATTGATATCACTACCTATGATATGTAAACAATTGTTTCAATTTTCCACTTTTGGTTAAGGTATGCTGTACCAGTGAAAGAAAACAGCACTTTACAAATTTGTCTGGAAAGAGAAAACCGAGGTACTTTTTCATTTTGCAAATAAACTCTTATCCTAGATTTCCTTTTTTTTTTTTGACAAACTACCTTTCCTGACAACTACCTTTGAATTTGATGAATTCATTTAGGATCAAGTGTATTTTTTCCCTCCTATGCATTCAGAAGAGATAAAATGTAGACTTTGACAAAATGGCTGGCTCAGGCAAAGGCCTGCAGGTGGATTTAAGACCTGGCTGGGCTTACCTCCTGCAATTTGTTCTGTGAATCTCAAGTCAGAGTCCAGCTGAGAGAAGAATGGCAGAAAACCTGACCTTACTTTTAAAAGCTACAAGCCAAGAGAATGTAAAGTCAACAGAGGCCACAGTACCCTCACTCCGGAATAGCAATGTGACTTTTTCTCCACATATCTTATACCAGTTCTCCAGCCAGGAGGATGTTACAGCCCAGACTGGGAAGAGACTGTCACTCTACCAAGGGGAAAACCAAAGCCTGTAAAGAAAAAAAAATCTCTGAAACATAACCCCTTGAAGAATAAATAATAATGTCTTAATATCAGCATTTGTTATTATGAGTTATGATTATTTTAATGCTTTGTCTCAGGATCTGCTTTGAGTAGTAGTAACTGTTCCTGTTTTCCATGGGATTAAGGGCCTTGTAAATAAAAACACTAATTGAGCAGGTCTTCAGGGCCCAGTCATTCCATCGATAATTCTAAGGGGATGAGCTATCATGACTGTGCAAACATGGAACATAGGAAGCTTATCAAATTTTTTATGTGACAGAAATTATTTCTGATCAAAGCCGACTCCCAGGATAAATTCAAATTATACAGCTGCTTTTATGGATTATGTAAAGCAGTCTGGCAATGGAAGCTGTAGGGTATTTGTACTAATATTAGCTCAAATTGGGTCCATGTTTGACTCTAAAAGCCAGCTGCAGCTTAAGTTTAAGGATTGCAGTATTAATGGTGATTTTCCTAAATGAATCAGCTGTCAAGCACGCCCCCAGTGAATATGTACATCAAAGAAACTGAGTCTTTCTGCTACAGTGGTTACTTTCTTCAATAGATCATCTCTGTGTAGCAAAACAATGTTTCCCTAGGCACTTACAAGACTGATATATTTCACATTCACGTGCTAACTTCAAATCTGTCAGATCTCAACGTTCACTGCTGAGAGGTCAAATAAAAGTGATTTGTTGGGAGAGATTCTTTATTTCTAAGTTTATTACATTTCAGGCACATACTCTAAGACATTGCTCAGAATCACTCACAACATCCCAGATTGTCCCTATGACTCAAATCAAAGGTCGATATCCATATTAAGAAAGAAACCGCATTTCGTGATCATTGCAAAATTCATTTTAAATTAATACTTTATGAAAAGGGCTTTATTTTTATACTACTTTGTGTCTTTGGTGAATATTTTTCAGACAATTCCGCATATTGAGCAATCAGCAAAGCCTATTTGCTCTTGTAAAAACAAAATCTGTTCCTCTAAATGACTATGTGGTCTGAGATTGGATTAAGGCATCTACCAAAATGTTATCCAGGGCCCAGATAGACTGCTGATGTGCTTACAGTAATATTTGTACAAAAGGCAGATTCCTGTATATCATTTCTCACAGACTTTTAAAATAGACTCAATTTTAAAATTTGTATGGAAACACAAAAGACCCTGAAAAGCCAACGCTATCCTGAGAAAGAAAAACAGAGCTGGGGGAATCAGGCTCCCTGACTTCAGACTATACTACAAAGCCACAATAATCAAAACAGTACGATACTGGTGCAAGGACAGAAATGTCAATCAATGGAACAGGATAGAAAGTCCAGAAATAAACTCACCCACCTATGGTCAATTAATCTATGACAAAGGAGGCAAGAATACACAATGTAGAAAAGACAGTCTCTTTAATAAGCAGTGCTTATTCAACTGCACAGCGCCATGTAAAAGAATGAAATTAGAACATTCCCTAAAACCATACACAAAAATAAATTCAAAAGAGATAAAAGACCAAAATGTAAGGCTAGACACTATAAAATTCTTAGAGGAAAACATAGGCTGAACACACTTTGACATAAATTGCAGACATAAATATCTTCTTTGATCCACCTCCTAGAGTAACGAAAATAAACAAATAGGACCTAATTAAACTTAAAGCTTCTGCACAGCAAAGGAAACCTTAAACAAAACAAAAAGACAACCCACAGAATGGGAGAAAATATTTGCAAATGAAGCGACTGACAAGGGATTAATCTCCAAAATATAAAAACAGCTCATGCAGCTCTGTATCAAAAAAACCAGACAACCCAATAAAAATCTGGGCAGAAGATACAGACATTTCTCCAAAGAAGACATACAGATATCCAAAAGCACATGAAAAGATGCTCAACATCATTAATTATCAGAGAAATGTAAATCAAAACTATGATGAGGTATCAACTCACACCGGTCAGAATGGCTATCATCAAAAACTCTATAAACAATAAATGCTGGAGAGGGTGTGAAGAAAAGGGAAACCTCCTACACTGTTGATGAGAATGTAAATTAGTACAGCCACTATGGAAAACAGTATGCAGGTTCCTTAGAAAACTAAAAATAGAGCTACCATATGATCCAGCAATCCTACTCCTGGGCATATACCTGGAGAAAACCATAATTCAAAAAGATACATGCAACCTAATGTTCGCTGCAGCACTATTTACAATAGCAAGAACATGAAGGCAACCTAAATGTCCATCGACAGAGGAATGGATAAAGAAGATGTGGTACATATATACAATGATATATTACTCAGCCTTAAAAAAAGAACAGAGAGAGGGGGAAGATGGTGGAAGAGTAAGACTCAGAGATCACCTTCTCTCCCCAAAGATACGTCAGAAATACATCTACACATGGAACAATTCCTACATAACACCCACTGAACCTGGAAGAAGACCACAGACCACCCAAAAGGCAAGAAACTCCCCACGTACCTGGGTAGGGCAAAAGAAAAAAGAATAAACAAAGACAAAAGAATAGGGACGGGACTTGCACTAGTGGGAGGGAGCTGTGAAGGAGGAAAGGTTTCCACACACTAGGAAGACCCTTCATGGGTGGATACTGTGGGTGGTGGAGGGGGGAAGCTTCGGAGCCACGGATGAGACTGCAGCAACAGGGGTGTGGAGGTCAAAGCGGAGAGATTCCCGCACAGAGGATCGGTGCCGACCGGCACTCACCAGCCCGAGAGGCTTCTCTGCTCACCTGCCGGGGTGGGCGGGAGCTGGGAGCTGAGGCTCGGGCTTCGGTCGGATCCCAGGGAGAGGACTGGGGTTGGCGGCGTGAACACTGCCTAAAGGGGTTAGTTCACCATGCCTAGCCAGGAGGGAGTCTGGGGAAAAGTCTGGACCTGCCGAAGAGGCAAGAGACTATTTCTTGCCTCTTTGTTTCCTGGTGCACTGGGAGAGGGGATTAAGAGCGTTGCTTAAAGGAGCTCCAGAGATGGGCACGGGCCACGGCTATCAGCACGGACCCCAGAGACGGGCAAGAGACACTAAGGCTGCTGCTGCTGCCAGCAAGAAGCCTGTGTGCGAGCACAGGTCACTGTCCACACCTCCCCTTCCAGGGAGCCTCTGCAGCCTGCCACTGCAGAGGGAATCCCCATAAGGTTAACAGCTGATCTTACAGCAGAAACTCTGCAGGCCAGAAGGGAGTGGTAGGACATATTTAAAGTGATGAAGGAGAAAAACGTACAACCAAGATTACATCAAGGATCTCATTCAGATTTGATGGAGAAATTAAAATCTTTACAGACAAGCAAAAGCTGAGAGAGTTCAGCACCACCAAACCAGCTTTACAATGAATGCTAAAGGAACTTCTCTAGGCAACAAACACAAGAGGAGGAGAAGACCTACAATAACAAACCCAAAACAATTAAGAAAATGGGAATAGGAACATAGATATCGATAATTACCTTAAATGTAAATGGATTAAACGCTCCCAAGAAAAGACACAGACTGGCTGAATGGATACAAAAACAAGACCCATATATATGCTGTCTACAAGAGACCCACTTCAGACCTAGGGACACACACAGACTAAAAGTGAGGGGATGAAAAAAGATATTCCATGCAAATGGGAATCAAAAGAAATCTGGAGTAGCAATTCTCATATCAGACAAAATAGACTTTAAAATAAAGACTATTACAAGAGATAAAGAAGGACACTACATAATGATCAAGGGATCAAATCAAGAAGAAGATATAACAATTGTAAATATTTATGCACCCAATATAGGAGCACCTCAATACATAAGGCAAATACTAACAGCCATAAGAGGGGAAATCGACAGTAACACATTCATACTAGGGGACTTTAACACCCCACTTTCACCAATGGACAGATCATCCAAAAAGACAATAAATCAGGAAACACAAGCTTTAAATGATACATTAAACAAGATGGACTTAATTGACATTTATAGGACATTCCATCCAAAAACAATAGACTACACAGTTTAAGGTGAGAGAGTGGCATGGACATATATACACTACCAAATGTAAAATAGATAGCTAGTGGGAAGCAGCCACATAGCACAGGGAGATCAGCTCGGTGCTTTGTGACCACCTAGAGGGGTGGGATATGGAGGGTGGGAGGGAGGGAGACACAAGAGGGAAGAGATATGGGAACATATGTATATGTATAACTGATTCACTTTGTTATAAAGCAGAAACTAAGACACCATTGTAAAGCAATTATACTCCAATAAAGATGTTAAAAAAAAAAGAATGCATTGGGTTTTAAATTATCAAAATATTTTTATTGTGTCTTTTTAAAATAAAAAATAAATGACATTCATGAAAAAAAAAAAAAAAGGCCATCATGAAAAAAAAAAAAAAAGGCCATCATGAAAAAAAAAAGAAAATAATGCCGTTTGCAGCAACACCGATGGATCTAGAGATTATCATGCTAAGTGAAGTAATCAGATAAAGAAAAACAAATATCATATGATATCACTCATATGTGGAATCTAATTTTAAACAATGACACAAATGATATTATTTACAAAACAGAACAGACTTAAAGATATCAAAAACAAACTTATGGTCACCAAAGGGGAAATGTGGGTGGGGAAGGGATAAATCAGGAACTTGGGATTAACATACACACACTACTATATATAAGATAGATAACGAACAAGGACCCACTCTATAGCACAGGGAACTCTACTCAATATTCTTGTGATAACCTATATGAGAAAAGAATCTGAAGAACAATGAATATACGTATATGCGTAACTGAATCACTGTATTGTACACCTAAAACTAACACAACATTGTAAATAAAAATAAAAAATAAAAGACTTAGAAAACTCCAGTATATTTACTTTGCACATTTAATATAGAATATTTAAAAATCAAAACCTTCTAAATTAAGAAAAGAGCTTAATAAATGAAGCCAAGACATCTTTCAGCCCTTTACTTTGAATTAAAGTGTTAATAGCATTCTTTAGAAATTGACCTAGAAAGATACTGTACTTTCTATTTTAAATGCCAAATTTTCTTCTCAAGATATTCTTTACACTTACATCAACTATTACCTTGGGGCAAAGTTATAGGTAAAAGCAACAGCTGTATCTGATATTTTTAAGTGACCCACAGGGGGACAAATGACAGCAAAAGGGATCGGGCTTCACAAACTAACAGCACCAGGCACATGGGGAATGCTGAAATGATGACATCCTCGGTAGGTAAAGGAGTGTGTATGCAGAAGTTCCAGAAAGAAATAAGTGGAGGTCTAAATAGTTTTGGCACCTCTACTTGAGGGAACTGACAGAAATCAGTTTTTATGCTTTTCCAATTACAAATACAATAAACTTTTCTTATATAAATCTTGATATTCACTGGGAAGAACATTGTCAGGAATGTAAAGAAACCTTATGGACAATCCAGAATTTTGAAATGCATTTCCTGTAAAAACATACTTAAGGTAAAGATAAACCCATAAATATTAATCCATCTCTAATGAAAAGATGAGGATCCACTTTACTATGATCATTTTTTTCTGTGCACATATGTTTGCATTTGGATGTCATTTTGTGAGAGAGAAAAAACATAAAGGCATAAAATTTTTAAAAAGATCTCAACTCAAAGCACAAGAAAATATTTTGGAAAGCCTCATAGACAACTTGTATCTGCATTATAATAATACTGAAGTTTATTTTTTTTAATTCAGCTGGAGATAAAGTTAATGCCTCCATATTTTACAGTGGTGTAGGGTACATTTTTTCCTAAAGGAAATGCATAGGTTTACACATGTATGGTTAATAATTTAGCTTGTGCAATGTCAACAGCTGGCTACCCAATTTCTCAGTGCTTTTAACACCCAAAGAAATGGGCCCTCACTTTCAATCACTGTGGAAGTCACTGACATAGAATTTCCCACGATAAAGGGCTTATGTCATTGATAGCCTTGGTCATATTCTGAAGGTGAAGGTGCCATTATAATAATGAACTCATTTTGGCGATAATCCAACAACAAATTTTCAACACCCAGAACTATACTTGATGCTTGGAGGAAAAATGGATACTTTTATAGTTGATGAAACTGAGCCAGAGATAAACTGACTTACCCAAGAATCCACAATCAGTGAGCAACAGAAATAGAATTAAATTGCATACCTCCTGATTCTCAGGGCCAAACAGTGACAGACCTCCATGGAGATTTTTTCTTAAGGATAAAAAAGTGATGATATCTGCAAAGCAATTATTCTGTTGAAGAGTATGTTATAAATTTCTACTTGCACTTCAAGATTTTCTCTGCTAAAATGGCTTTAAAAACTGTATGAGTTGTATCATAAAGTGTTTGAAATAGCACAAGTAAAATGATGTTTGAAAAAATAGAAGTGTGTTCATAAAAATATGAAAATCTATTAAGTAATATAGGATATGCTGGGTTTATTCTTTTGATTAATGCACCTGTCAAAGTAATGAATTTTGTTTTAACTGTCTTAATCCTTCCAAATTTTCTCTCAGATGCTGCCTCTGATATGCCATCTTATCTAGGTTATTAACCAGCACTTGCTGATCGATCCAAGGCAACTCAGTTTATCTTACATGTCTCAATATTCCAAGCTTTAACAGGGTTAAACTATATAATTTCTGAAAGCCCCTTCTGCTTCATATAAATGCAAATATAAATGATTGTATCTAATATTTTAGAGTATCTACTATGTGCCTATCAGTGGGCTAAGTACTTTATAAGCATTATCTCATGAAATCAACATAAGAATTCCATGATGTAGGACCAGACATTATCTACTTTTTATATAATGGGACACTGAGGCTTAGAAACATTTAACAATTTAGTCACAGCTAAGCAAAGATGAAAGCTGGAAGTCAAACTCAGATCACCTGACACTAGAGCCCATGATCTTAATCACCACATTTCACCATCCCTATTGGTCCTGAAATAGAAAAGTCAAATAGCTTACTATAATAGCTACTTCTATGATGTAATAGCTAATAGCTATTACATAATAGAAATTAGAAGTATGGTCTGCAGACCAGCAGCATTGGCATTACCTGGGTGCTTGTTAGAAATGCAGAATCTCAGTCTCTATTACAAACCTACTATCAGATTCCACATTTTAACAAGATGCATAAATGACTCACATGCACATTAAAGTTTGGAAGCACTGTCCTAAAGAACATTTAAGAAAGAACATAGACATGCAGAAAAGAAAACCACCACGTGTTACCCAACTTAAAGAAGTGGACAATGCCTTTCGTTAACAATAATTTTTTTTTCTTAGGCTTTCAACTAATTGTATATGCGTAAACAATAAAACTGCCAAATGTGAAATGAAAGCATTCACAAAACTCAAAGCATAAAATCAACAATATAGGACTACCGTCAAACTAATCACCCTAGGGCCTGGATATTGTTTTTTCTTTAAGCTGATTCCTCTGTTTAAATCACTAAAAATGAGGCCAAAATCTTAATAATTTTTATCTTTGTTCATATGATATCCAATATAGAAAAGGTAAACGTAAAAGCAATAATTGCCAATGAATATTTTTGTTACTATCACTTAGGTAGTATTCTTCCCTTCCCATCTTCAAATACCATGGGTTCTAGCCACATAAAAAGGAATGTAAGTAGAGAAATTCTGCCATGGGAAATTTACCAAGGGGAAATAGACACGTGTTTCTAAATTTTGCAATGTTTAGTCGTGGTACTACTGTGTTAGTCTAATGAAACACAGATTAAAATATCTATATTTATATTCATTAAGTGATCTAAAAACCATGTACATTTTTATATCAGTGGAAAAAAAGTCAACCAGATGCAATGAAAATAGAGTGTCTCAAGTAAATCATTATCCTACCAGTTCATCCATTTTTCCTTACCTTGAGAGTACCTGATTTAACTAAAATTAATTCTTATGAAAGTTAGAGTTCCTTGCACCCTATTTTTTTAAAGGAATCCCCCCCCAGTTTTCTTGCTGCTGGATTTGACTCTAATTGAGGAGCAAACGTGCACTTTCCAGTCAGTGCCAAGGCCACATTTCTCCCTGATCAATACTCCTCAAGTTGGCTTATTTGTGCCCTTGGCTGTTAAAACTCACTCTTTAATAGGAATCAACTCTGCAAAATACTGTTCTTCTTAGTACAGGTAATGTGTCTCATGGGCTTGGCATAAATAATACACTTCATATTCTTAAAAGTCAATGAAGAGAATAATCAAACTTCAAGCCCCAAACAGACCTCCCATCTTTCCTTTTCTTATTACCAGAGTAGAGCATTTACATGAGAATGGAATCCTGTGAGATAACATAAAAAGTATCAAAGTTGCCCATGTGATTTCATCATCTGTTAAAAATATTATTTGAGTCTTTGGGGATTCTTGGTTGAGATAAAAAACATGAACAATCAGCAGAAGTATTAATTTACAACCAAATCACTGCTCACATATCAAACTATTCGTAAGATTTATCTGTGTTCTAAAATCAGGTTCTTCTCAGGTACTTAAAAATGTCACAAACCATAAAAATTAGTTTGACTTACACTATAATTATTGATGCCTTATGAAAGTAATTCTCTAGCCATTGGCTACATGCACAATATATGCATTTTTTGTTGTGTAATTAATCTAGTTTGAAACCAGAACGTAGGTCTGGGGCATAACTGGGGAATGTGAAGATCAGGCTAGGTATCGATTAACTTGGGCAGCAGTGTAACTCATTAACTTATTAAAGTTACTGGAAGTTAGGTTGGAAACCATTCAAGGTATAAAAATGGTTTCACAGATCAGTTTTGATCTAGAGCACAGTAATGTTAAGGGTAGTTACAATCAGGAGGACAAGGTTGAGAGGTCAATATTGTACCGAGAATAAGGATATTGGCCCTTTGATGCAGAAAGGTCTGAAATAGAGCATCAGAACAATGGATAGCTCCTTTGAAAGCCTTGTAACAGATTTTATTTATTTATTTTACTTATTTATTTATTGGTCTTTGGAAAGGTATCTATGCTAATTTCAACTTCCTGGATTAAGCCTCACCCAACCCCACCTTTCCGCCTTAGCAGCCATAAGTGTGTTTACTTTTTTTTCTTTTTTTTTTTTGCGGTATGCGGGCCTCTCACTGCTGTGGCCTCTCCCGTTGCGGAGCACAGGCTCCACATGCGCAGGCTCAGCAACCAGGGCTCAAGGGCCCAGCCGCTCCGCTGCATGTGGGATCCTCCCAGACCAGGGCACGAACCCGTGTCCCCTGCATCGGCAGGCGTACTCTCAACCACTGTGCTACCAGGGAAGCCCTCTTTTTTTGTTTTAATTTTTTTATACAGTAGGTTCATATTAGTCATCAATTTTATACACATCAGTGTATACATGTCAATCCCAACTGCCCAATTCATCATACCACCACCCAGACCCCCCCCGCCGCTTTCCTCCCTTGGTGTCCATACATTTGTTCTCTACATCTGTGTCTCAATTTCTGCCCTGCAAACTAGTTCATCTGTACCATTTTTCTAGGTTCCACATATATGCGTTAATATACGATATTTGTTTTTCTCTTTCTGACTTACTTCACTCTGTATGACTGTCTCTAGATAAATTCAGGTCTCAACAATTTCGTTCCTTTTATGGCTAAGTAATATTCCACTGTATATATGTACCACATTTTCTTCATCCATTCATCTGTCAAGGGGCATTTAGGTTGCTTCCATGACCTGGCTATTGTAAAAAGTGCTGCAACAAACACTGGGGTGCATGTGTCTTTTTGAATTACGGTTTTCTCTGGGTATATGCACAGTAGTGGGATTGCTGGATCATATGGTAATTCTATTTTTAGTTTTTTAAGTAACCTCCATAATGTTCTCCATAGTGGCTGTATCAATTTACATTCCCACCAACAGGGCAAGAGGGATCCCTTTTCTCCACACCCTCTCCAGCATTTCTTGTTTGTAGATTTTCTGATGATGCCCATTCTAACTGGTGTGAGGTGAGACCTCATTGTAGTTTTGGTTTGCATTTCTCTGATAATTAGTGATGTTGAGCAGCTTTTCATGTGCTTCCTGGCCATCTGTATGTGTTCTTTGGAGAAACGTCTGTTTAGGTCTTCTGCCCACTTTTGGATTGGGTTGTTTGTTTTTTTTAATATTGAGCTGCATGAGCTGTTTATATATGTTGGAGTTTAATCCTTTGTCCATTGATTCATTTGCAAATATTTTCTCCCATTCTGAGGGTTGTCTTTTCGTCTTGCTTATGGTTTCCTTTGCTGTGCAAAAGTTGTGAAGTTACATTAGGTCCCATTTGTTTATTTTTGTTTTTATTTCCATTACTCTAGAAGGTGTATCAAAAAAGATCTTGCTGTGATTTATGTCAAAGAGTGTTCTTCCTATGTTTTCCTCTAAGAGTTTTATAGTGTCCAGTCCTACATTTAGGTTTCTAATCCATTTTGAGTTTATTTTGGTGTATGGTGCTAGGGAGTGTTCTAATTTTATTCTTTTACATGTAGCTGTCCAGTTTTCCCAGCACCACTTATTGAAGAGACTGTTGTTTCTCCATTGGATATCCTTGCCTCCTTTGTCATAGATTAGTTGACCATAGGTGCATGGGTTTATCTCTGGGCTTTCTATCATGTTCCATTGATCTATATTTCTGTTTTTGTGCCAGTACCATATTGTCTTGATAACTATAGCTTTACAGTGTAGTCTGAAGTCAGGGAATCTG
Organism: Neophocaena asiaeorientalis asiaeorientalis; assembly: GCF_003031525.2. NCBI lineage: Eukaryota > Metazoa > Chordata > Mammalia > Artiodactyla > Phocoenidae > Neophocaena > Neophocaena asiaeorientalis. The sequence continues at coordinate 7,231,318 of NW_020173955.1, read as the reverse complement.
ATTCCTCCAGCTCCGATTTTTTCCCTCAAGAATACTTTGGCTATTCAGGGTCTTTTGAGTCTCCATACAAATTTTAAGATTTTTTGTTCTAGTTCTGTAAAATGCCATTGGTAATTTGATAGGGATTGCATTGAATCTGTAGATTGCTTTAGGTAGTATAGTCAGTTTCACAATATTGATTCTTCCAATCCAAGAACATGGTATATCCCTCCATCTGTTGGTATCATCTTTAATTTCTTTCATCAGTGTCTTACGCTTTTCTGCATACAGGTCTTTTGTCTCCCTCAGTAGGTTTATTCCTAGGTATTTTATTCTTTTTATTGCAGTGATAAATGAGAGTGATTCCTTAATTTCTCTTTCAGATTTTTCTTCATTAGTATATAGGAATGCAAGAGATTACTGAGCATTAATTTTGTATCCTGCAACTTTACCAAATGCACTTATTAGCTCTAGTAGTTTTCTGGTGGCATCTTTAGGATTCTCTATGCATAGTATCGTGTCATCTGCAAACAGTGACAGTTTTATTTCTTCTTTTCCAATTTGCATTCCTTTCATTTTTTTTCTTCTCTGATTGCCATGGGTAGGACCTCCAAAACTATGTTTAATAATAGTGGTGAGAGTGGACATCCTTGTCTTGTTCCTGATCTTAGAGGAAATGCTTTGTTTTTCACCACTGAGAATGATGTTTGCTGTGGGTTTGTCATATATGGCATTTATTATGTTGAGGTAGGTTCCCTCTATGCCCACTTTCTGGAGAGTTTTTATCATAAATGGGTGTTGAATTTTGTCAAAAGCTTTTTCTGCATCTATTGAGATGATCATATGGTTTTTCTTCTTCAATTTGTTCATACGGTGCATCAAATTGATTGATTTGCATATATTGAAGAATCCTTGCGTCCCTGGGATAAATCCCACTGATTATAGTGTATGATCCTTTTCATGTGTTATTGGATTCTGTTTGCTAGTATTTTTTTTTGAGGATTTTTGCATGTATATTCATCAGTGATATTGGTCTGTAATTTTCTTTTTTTGTAGTATCTTTGCCCGGTTTTGGTATCAGGGTGAAGGTGGCCTCATAGAATGATATTGGGAGTATTCCTTCCTCCACAATTTTTGGGAAGAGTTTGAGAAGGATGGGTGTTACCTTTTCTCTAAATGTTTGATAGAATTCACCTGTGAAGCCATGTGGTCCTGGACTTTTGTTTGTTGGAAAATTTTAAATCACAGTTTCAATTTCATTACTTGTGACTGGTCTGTTCATATTTTCTATTTCTTCCAGGTTCAGTCTTGGAAGGTTATACCTTTCTAAGAATTTGTCCATTTTTTTCAGGTTGTCCATTTTATTGGCATAGAGTTGCTTTAGGATGCTTTGTACTTCTCAGTGTCTGTTGTAACTTCTCCTTTTTCATTTCTAATTTTATTGATTTGAGTCCTCTCCCTCTTTTTCTTGATGAGTCTGGCTAATGGTTTATCAATTTTGTTTATCTTCTCAAAGCACCAGCTTTTGGTTTTATTGATCTTTACTATCGTTTTCTTTGTGACTATTTCATTTATTTCTGTTTTGATATTTATGATTTCTTTCCTTCTGATAACTTTGGGATTTGATTGTTCTTCTTTTTATAGTTTCTTTAGGTGTAAGGTTAGATTGTTTGAGATTTTTCTTGTTTCTTGAGGTAGGCTTGTATAGGTATAAACTTCCCTCTTAGAACTGCTTTTGCTGCATCCCATAGATTTTGGATCGTCCTGTTTTCATTGTCATTTGTCTCTAGGTAGTTACTGATTTCTTTGATTTCTTCAGTGATCTCTTGGTTATTTAGTAATGTATTGTTTAGCCTCCATGTGTTTGTGTTTTTTACGTTTTTTTGCCCTGTAGTTCATTTCTAATCTCATAGTGTTGTGGTCAGAAAAGATGCTTGATATGACTTCAATTTTCTTAAATTTGCTGAGGCTTGATTTGTGACCCTAGATGTGATCTGTCCTGGAGAATTTTTCCTGCATACTTGAGAAGAAAGTGTAATCTGCTGTTTTTTGGATGGAATGTCCTATAAACATCAATTAAATCTATCTGGCCTATTGTGTCACTTAGAGCTTGCTTTTCCTTACTAATTTTCTGTTTGGATGATCTGTCCATTGGTGTAAGTGAGGTGTTAAAGTCCCCTACTATTATTGTGTTACTGTTGATTTCCTCTTTTAGAGCTTTTAGCAGTTGCCTTATGTATTGAGGTGCTCGTATCTTGGGTGCATAAACATTTATAGTTATTATATCTTCTTGGATTGGTCCCTTTATCATTATGTAGTGTTCCTCCTTATCTTTTGCAACAGTCTTTACTTTAAAGTCTATTTTATATGATATGAGTACTGCTATTCCAGCTTTCTTTCTTTTTTCTTTTTTTTAATTGTGGTACATGGGCCTCTCACTGCTGTGGCCTCTCCTGCTGCGGAGCACAGTCTCCGGATGCACAGGCTCAGCGGCCATGGCTCACGGGCCCAGCCGCTCTGCGGCATGTGGGATCTTCCTGTACCAGGGCACGAGCCCGTGTCCCCTGCATCGGCAGGCAGACTCTCAACCACTGTGCTACCAGGGAAGCCCTCCAGCTTTCTTTTGATTTACATTTACATGGAGTACCTTTTTCCATCCCCTCACTTTCAGTCTGTATGTGTCCCTAGGTCTGAAGTGGATCTCCTGTAGGCAGCATATATATGATTCTTGTTTTTGTATCCATTCAGCCAGCCCGTGTCTTTTGGTTGGAGCCTTTAATCGATTTATGTTTAAGGTAATTATCGATATGTATGTTCCTATTACCATTTTCTTAATTGTTTTGGGTTTGTTTTTGTAGGTCCTTTCCTTCTCTTGTGTTTCCCACTTTGGGAAGTTCCTTTACCAATTGTTGTAGAGCTGGTTTGGTGGTGCTGAATGCTCCTAGCTTTTGCTTGTCTGTAAAGCTTTTGATTTCTCCATCAAATCTGAATGAGATCCTTGCCAGGTAGAGTAATCTTGGCTGTAGGTTCTTCCCTTTCATCACTTTAAGTATATCATGCCACTCCCTTCTGACTTGCTGAGTTTCTGCTGAGAAATCGGCTGTTAACCTTATGGGAATTCCCTTGTATGTTGTCATTTTTCCCTTGCTGCTTTCAGTAAATTTTCTTTGTCTTTAATTTTTGCCAATTTGATTACTATGTGTCTTGGCATGTTTCTCCTTGGGTTTATCCTGCCTGGGACTCTCTGCACTCCCTGGACTTGGGTGGCTATTACCTTTCCCATGTTAGGGAAGTTTTCGACTATAATCTCTTCAAATATTTCCTCTGGTCCTTTCTCTCTTCTCCTTCTGGGACTCCTATAATGCGAATGTTGTTGCATTTAATTTTGTTCCAGAAGCCTCTTTGGCTGTCTTCATTTCTTTTCATTCTTTTCTCTTATTCTGTTCTGCAACAGTGAATTCCACCATTCTGTCTTCCAGGTCACTTAACCGTTCTTCTGCCTCAGTTATTCTGCTATTGATTCCTTCTAGTGTACTTTTCATTTCAGTTATTGTATTGTTCATATCTGTTTGTTTGTTCTTTAATTCTTCTAGGTCTTTGTTAAACATTTCTTGCATCTTCTCGATCTTTGCCTCCATTCTTTTTCTGAGGTCCTGGATCATCTTCACTATCATTATTCTGAATTCTTTTTTTGGTAGGTTGCCTATCCACTTGATTTAATTGTTTTTCTGGGGTTTTATCTTGTTCCTTCATCTGGTACATAGGCCTCTGCCTTTTCATCTTGTCTATCTTTCTGTGAATGTGTTTTTTGTTCCACAGGCTGCAGGATTGTAGTGTTTCTTGCTTCTGCTCCAGATATCATTGATGCATCCAGTCTTCAAAAATTAAGACCTAATTTCTTGGCTACTGCCCATCAGAGAATGCCCTGGCTTATAAATTCATCTTCCTTATTGCTCAACTACTGTTACAGAGGCCTTTATAGTACCTAAAACATAAAGGAGATTCCTTTTATATAGCCTGAGGTCTCCATGAATATGTCCAAATGCTCACTGGGCTCACAAGATTGCCATGCAGCCTCTCAGCCTTCTTTTCTTTAGATAATTCAGAATCCCTCTCTCTAATGGACAGTGAACCAATATGTGATCATTTACCAGCTCCACACAGTAACTCGTAATAAGTAGTGTGATATAAGTATAACTTTGAAGTTAGCTAGAATGATGAATTTTTCAAATAATGTTATAACGTAACTCTCCTATGAATCCCCTGTAAGAACATTAAGTGGTTTTATGTCTATTTTACACATGCAGAACAAACATGCTGGAATATTCGATGACTTGCGCAAATCACAAGCCAGTAAGGACAGACTCAAAATCTAATATCAGACTTCTGTTCTTTTAAACCCACTATATTGTAGGGTATGGTTTATTTAAATGAATATTCATTTAATTATTTTTAGATGAATATGTAATATAGTAAATATTTAAGTGTCTCAAAAATTATGTTTATCATTCTTCTAATTGTGTAACTATAGTGTCGGTAGGTTTCTAAGATTTTTTACTTCTCTTCAGGGTAAATATCTTAAAGTATCTTCTGTCCAGTGGCACCTCAGTTTAGTTCCTCTCCCAGATATCTATCAGCAGCCGCAACTTAGGGGGTCCATGGAGAAGAAAAGCTATTCTAGGGTTATGCAGCAAAGAAGGATAAGTGACATACCACTTCTTCCCCCAAAGACTTCTGTTTTGTTCTTTTTTGGGGTGGAATAATTGCTTGGAAATGGCTGCCGATCTAGGGACTAGATTTTCCAGTTCATATTCATCTATGTGATGCCAATGACTACTTTTCTCAACGGAATGTAAGCAAATACAATATGCAGATCAATTCCTATCCAAAGTAGTTAAGAATTGGGCAGTTTTTTCCCTGCTCTCTTTTTCCATTTACTGGATAGAAAAGACTCAAAGCCCCTTGAGAAGGGCAGATCTGTGAAATGTAAGGGGCTTATATTCCTTCATTACATTATGGAAGGCCATCTGACCAGGAATATCTGCACATAATGGTAAAGTGCGGAGAACATAAACTTTTAATGTGCTGAGTAACTGAGATTTGAGGAGAGCAGCTAGAGCACCATATTAAATGCAGTTTTTAAAAGTATTCTTTTAGTACAGTGGTTCTCAACAAGGGGTGACTTGGGGGGATATTTTGCAAATATCTCAAGGGATATTTGGTAAGGTCTAGAGATATTTTGGGTTGTCATAACTAGGGCAGGGGAGGACTGTGTTACTCAAATCTAGCAGATAAAAATCAGAGTTGCTGCTTAACAGCTTATAATGCCAAAGGCAGCCCAGCCTTCACTCCCCAAAAAAGAATCAACTCACCCCAAAATGTCAATGGTGCCACCTCTGAGAAGCTCCATTTTAGTATAAAGGAACAAATGGCAGAACAGGGTGTGTAGGAAGATATACAAGAGAAAAAGGTAAGAAAACCATCAAGATCTAGTGAGCACATTAGATCCTGATGGTGTTTAATTGGTTTCATCGTATCTGTGAAATGGGGAGATGTTCAATACTAAACCTAAGATCAGAGTAGCATGCTCTCCTTAAGCATGTGCGCTCCTTTTCCTCTTTTTGCCACTGAATTTTACCAACTCAACCCCCATACCCACATCCTCTCATTTCACCACAAGTATCAGATTTGAGCCTAAGAGCAATAATAGAATGGACCGCTCACAAACAAGCCAGCCAATTCCAAAACGTTTTTCATTGCTTGACCATGCACTTCCCTTTTGGGGCCTAATCTGTCTGAGAAGCACACAAAAGCCTTGTACCTTTGTAGATAGAAAAACAATGTAAAAAATAAAACAAGGTTAGGTCATGTTTGGCAAGTAGATTACCTTAACAAACGTTTCTTGTACACTGCCATCAAGTGTGTTATTGTTTCAGCATCTGAGAGCATGGGAAATGCAGACAAAAGTCTGTAGGATTTCAAATGAAATTCTGAGGTTTGTTTTCCGAAACTTACCTGGCCCCTTTTAAAATTGTTTTAGTTAATAAAGTGATCATATTCATGATTTGATGTCTCCATCTATTTATATTTCTTTTGTTTAAAGTGTCATGATTGAATGGAAAATTGCACGTGACAAAGGGGCTTACAAGCCTAAAGTAAATAACTATTTCATTATAAATGAGGATCACTTCTCTTTGACAGTATGGAAACTGCCCACACTCTCCTAGAGCTGTTTTGTGACATTATACATCAAACTCAGAACAAAAAATAATAAATACCTTGAAAGGAACTGAGAAATCTCTTAAATGCATAACAAAGAAAGAATATAATAGAGTCTTCAAGAGCTTTAATTCATTCCAAATAAATGTCCTAACCAGAATGCAGATACTTTCCAGGATGCATTATCTCAAAGTGTTGTCCTCAAAACACAAAAACAAAAACAAAACAAAAAGTAAATAAATTAGTTTGAATAAATCATAAAGGGTAAATTGAACAAAAAAGGAATGATTTTCTCCCCTTATTCTCACCCATAAATAATATATTCAGATCAGAAATAAATTCAATAGGGAATAATTACATGCTAATAATGTATTTTCAACTGGATACAAATTATCATTGCATATTTTCTGAATATTTATAATAATATAGTAAGTGGTAAGGGTTTTCTAGGACACAGATACTGAAGTTCTTATACTACTGAAGCACTCAGGATTTGATGCCATTTTTGGTGATTTTGGAGGCAAAAGCCTAAAGGCTAAATTTGAAAGAAAGCTGATTAATTAGAAACATAATATGCCAACAATGATGAAGCTCTGGATGTGGGAGGACATTTCTCTCCCTCTTTGGGAGTTATGAATTAACTGGCTTTGGATAAGCAAGTAGCCTGTGGCATAGAAATGAGAGGCAACACCTGCAAATCAGAACTATAACAATTACACTAGGCGGTTATGGAGGTTGGAGCACAGAGATATATTAGAGAGGGATCTGCAAATAAATTAATATGTGCTCAGGGATCCAGTATTGACTTGAAGCTCAAAGTATCTGAAGGTGCAAATGAAATTTCTTCATTGTCACCTCAGTTGTTGGTAAAAATTATGTCATTTCTTAGGCTTGCTATTTCTAGTTTAAGTACTGCATTGAGACCATTATAACAGCAAAATCTCTGTCAGAACCAAAACACACCAGGCCCAAACAAAGCAGCAATGCAGGCTCACTTCTGAACTAAAGCAATAAAAATCATTTCTCCAAAGCATATAGTGTTTTGACTTTGAACAAGTAACCTCGTGGTCTATTGCTTTATCAATGGCACTTGTCTGTTCTCTTTCTCATCCTCAAAGGAATAGTACACACTGACAATACAGAAATAGGTAGAGGGGAGAGGAGAGATAGCTAGACAGGAAGATAAAATATATAGGTAAATAAAATACTTTTGGATATTCAATATATGTAAATAATTACATAACAGGTACATATAGTTACATACTAGGTGCTTATGTATAATAGTATAAATCTTCAGCTATTAGACATTTCTCTGTATTCACACAGGCCACAAAATTAGAACATGGTCTTAATATTAAATTTTAATTAATAAATTAATTCATTCCTTAAAAAATGATGATTAGGGAGACCTTCAAGATGGTGGAGGAGTAAGACGTGGAGATCACCTTCCTCCCTATAAATACATCAAAAATACATCTACATGTGGAAAAACTCCTGCAGAACACCTACTGAATGCTGGCAGAAGACCTCACACTTCCCAAAAGGCAAGAAAATCCCCATGTATCTGGGTAGGGCAAAAGAAAAAAGAAAAAACAGATACAAAAGCATAGGGACAGGACTTGCGCCTCTGGAAGGGAGCTGTGAAGCAGGAAAAGTTTCCCCACACTAGGAAGCCCCTTCACTGGTGGAGATGGGGGTGGTGGAGGGGGAAGCTTCAGAGCCATGGAGGAGAGCGCAGCAACAGGGGTGCAGAGGGCAAAGCAGAGAGATTCCTGCACAGAGTATCAGTGCCGACCGGCACTCACCAGCCGAGAGGCTTGTCTGCTTACCCACCAGGGTGGGTGGGGGCTGGGAACTGAGGCCCTGGCTTCAGAGGTCAGACATGAGGGAGAGGACTGGGGTTAGCTGTGTGAAGACAGCCTGAAGGGGGCTAGTGCGCCACAGCTAGCTGGGAGGGAGTCCAGGAAAAAGTCTGGACCTGCTGGAGAGGCAAGAGACCACTGTTTCCAGGTGCACGAGGAGAAGGGCTTCCTGCTCCGTGTGCCCACAGACAGAATAGCACGGCCTAAGTGAGCTCCATAGATGGGTGCCAGCTGCAGCTATCAGCTCGGACCCCAGAGGCAGGTAGGGACTACTATCGCTGCTGCCACTGCCAACAAGAATCCTGTGTGCAGGCACAGGTCACTACACACGTGCCCCCGGGAGCCTGTGCAGCCCACCAGTGCCGGGGTCCCATGATCCAGGGACAACATCCCCGGGAGAACACATAGCGTGCCTCAGGCTGTTGCAAAGTCATGCTGGCCTCTGCCAACACAGTCACGCCTCGCATTCAAATTATTACTACCATAACCCTCCCTCTCCCCAGCCTGAGTGAGCAAGAGACCCCAGCTGCTGCTTTAACCCCCTCCTGTCTGGGTGGGGAACAGATGCCTGAGGGTGGCCTACATGCAGAAGCGGGGCCAAAACCAAAGCTGAACCCCAGGAGCTATGCAAACAAAGTTAAGAGAATCCAGCACCACCAAACCAGCTTTATGACAAAGGCTAAAGGAACTTCTCTAGGTGGGAAACACAAGAGAAGAAAAAGACCTGCAAAAACAAACCCAAAACAATTAAGAAAATGGGATTGGAACATATGTATCGATAATTACCTTAAATGTAAATGGATTAAATGCTCCAACCGAAAGAGACAGACTGGCTCTATGGATACAAAAACAAGACCCATGTATATGCTGTCTATAAGACACCCACTTCAGACCTAGGGACACATACACACTGAAAGTGAGGGGATGGAAAAAGATATTCCATGCAAATGGAAATCAAAAGAAAGCTGGAGTAGCAATTCTCATATCAGACAAAATAGACTTTAAAATAAAGCCTATTACAAGAGACAAAGAAGGACACTACATAATGATCAAGGGATCAATCTAAGAAGAAGATGTAACAATTATAAATATTTATGCGACCAACATAGGAGCACCTCAACACATAAGGCAAATGCTAACAGAAATAAAAGGGGAACTCAACAGTAACACAATAATAGTGGGTGACTTTAACACTCCAATTTCACCAACGGAAAGATCATCCAAAATGAAAATAAATAAGGAAACACAAGCTTTAAATGACACATTACAACAGATGGGCTTAATTGATATTTATAAGACATTCCATCCAAAAACAACAGAATACACTTTCTTCTCAAGTGCACATGGAACATTCTCCAGGATAGATCATATCTTGGGTCACAAATCAAGCCTTAGTAAATTTAAGATAATTGAAATTGTATCAAGTATCTTTTATGACCACAACACTATGAGACTAGATACCACTTACAGGAAAAAAATTGTAAAAATTACAAACACGTGGAGGCTAAACAATATGCTACTAAATAACCAAGAGATCACTGAAGACATCAAAGAGGAAACCAAAATATACCTAGAAACAAATGACAATGAAAACATGACGACCCAAATACTATTGGATACAGCAAAAACAGTTGTAAGAGGGAAGTTTATAGCAATACAATCCTACCTCAAGAAACAAGAAAAATCTCAAACTAACTTTACACCTAAAGCAATTAGAGAAAAAAGAACAACAATAAAAAAAACCCCAAAGTTAGCAGAAGGAAGAAATCATAAATATCAGATCAAAAATAAATGAAAAAGAAATGAAGGAAACAATAGCAAAGATGAATAAAACTAGAAGCTGATTCTTTGAGAGATAAACAAAATGATAAACCATTAGTCAGACTCATCAAGAAAAAAAAGAAGACTGAAATCAACAGAATCAGAAAGGAAAAAGGAGAAGTAACAATTGCCACTGCAGAAATACAAAGGATCACGAGAGACTACTATAAGCAGTTATATGCCAATAAAATGGACAAGCTGGAAGAAACGGACAAATTCTTAGAAAAGTACAACGTTCCAAGACTGAACCAGGAAGAAACAGAAAATACGAACAGACCAATCACAAGCACTGAAATTGAAACTGTGATTAAAAATCTTCCAACAAACAAAAGTCCAGGACCAGATGGCTTCACAGGCAAACTCTATCAAATATTTAGAGAAGAGCTAATAGCTATTGTTCTCAAACTCTTCCAAAATGCAGCAGAGGGAGGAAAACTCCTAAACTCATTCTACGAGGCCACCATCACCCTGATACTAAAACCAGACAAAGATGTCACAAAAAAAGAAAACTACAGGCCAATATCACTGATGAAATAGATGCAAAGATCCTCAACAAAATACTAGCAAACAGAATCCAACAACACATTAAAAGGATCATACACCATGGTCAAGTGGGGTTTATCCCAGGAATGCAAGGATTCTTCAAAATATGCAAATCATTCAGTGTGATAAACCATATTAATAAACTGAAGGAGAAAAACTTTATGATCATCTCAATAGATTCAGAAAAAGCTTTTGACAAAATTCAACACACATTTATGATAAAAACTCTCCAAAAAGTAGGCACAGAGGGAACTTACCTCAATATAATAAAGGCCATATATGACGAATACACAGCCAACACCTTTCTCAGTGGTGAAAAACTGAAAGCATTTCCACTAAGATCAGGAACAAGACAAGGTTTCCCATTCTTACCGCTATTATTCAACGTAGTTTTGGAAGGTTTAGCCTCAGCAATCAGAGAAGAAAAAGCAATAAAAGAAATCCAAATTGGAAAAGAAGAATTAAAACTGTCACTGTTTGCAGATGACACGATACCATATATAGAGAATCCTAAACATGCTACCAGAAAACTAGAGCTAATCAATGACTTGATAAAGTAGCAGGATACAAAATTAATGCACAGAAATCTCTTGCATTCCTATACACTAATGATGAAAAATCTGAAAGAGAAATTAAGGAAACACTCCCATTTACCATTGCAACAAAAAGAATAAAATACCTAGGAATAAACCTACCTAAGGGGAGAAAAGACCTGTATGCAGAAAACTATAAGACACTGATGAAAGAAATCAAAGATGCTACAAACTGATGAAGAGATATACCATGTTCTTGGATTGGAAGAATCAACAGTGTGAAAATGACTATACTACCCAAAGCAATCTACACATTCAATGTAATCCCTATCAAACTACCAACGGCATTTTTCACAGACTAGAACCAAAAAAAATTCACAATTTGTATGGAAACACAAAGACCCTGAATAGCCAAAGCAGTCTTGAGAAAGAAAAATGAAGCTGAAGGAATCTGGCTCCCTGACTTCAGACTATACTACAAAGCTACAGTAATCAAGACAGTATGGTACTGGTACAAAAAGAGAAAGACAGATCAATGGAACAGGATACAAAACTCAGAGTTAAACCCACGCACACATGGTCATCTTATCTTTGACACAGGAGGCAACACAATACGATGCAGAAAAGAAAGCCTCTTCAATAATTGGTGCTAGGAAAACTGGACAGCTACAAGTAAAAGAATGAAATTAGAATACTCCCTAACACCATACACAAAAATAAACTCAAAATGGATTAAAGACCTAAATGTAAGATCAGACACTATAAAACTCTTAGAGTAAAACATAGGCAGGACAATCTATGACATAAATCACAGCAAGATTATTTTTGAGTCACCTCCTAGACTAATGGAAATAAAAATAAAAATAAACAAAGGGGACCTAATGAAACTTAAAGTTTTCGCACAGCAAAGGAAACCAAAGACAAGATGAAAAAACAACCTTCAGAATGGGAGAAAATATTTGCAAATGAAGCAACTGACAAAGGATTAATCTCCAAAATATACAAGCAGCTCAAACAGCTCAATATCAAAAAATCAACCCAGCCCTAAAATGGGTGGAAGACCTAAACAGACATTTCTGCAAAGACAATATAAGGATTGCCAACGAACACACAAAAGGATGCTCTACATCCCTAATCATTAGAGAAACACAAATCAAAACCACAGTGAGGTATCACCTCACACAGTCGAATGCCCATCATCAAAAAATCTACCTACAAACAATAAATGCTGGAGTGGGTTTGGAGAAAAGGGAACCCTCTTGCACTGTTGGTGGGAATGTAAACTGATACAGCCACTATGCAGAACAGTACGGAGGTTCCTCAGAAAAACTAAAAATAGAACTACCCTGTGACCCAGCAACCCCACTACTGTTCATACACCCTGAGAAAACCATAATCAAAAAGAACCATGTACCATAATATTCATTTTAGCCCTGTTTACAATAACCAGGACATGGAATCAACTTAAGTGTCCATTGCCAGATGAATGGATCAAGAAGATGTGGCACATATATACAAGGAATATTACTCAGCCATAAAAAGAAAGGAAATTGAGTTATTTGTAGTGAGGTGGATGTACCTAGAGGCTGTCATACAGCGTGAAGTAAGTCATAAAGAGAAAAACAAAGACCATATGCTGACACGTATATATGGAATCTAAAAAAAAAAAAGGTTCTGATGAACCTAGGGGCTGGACAGGAATAAAGATGCAGATGTAGAGAATGGACTTGAGGACATGGGTTCAGGGAGGGTAAGCTGGGATGAAGTGAGAGTGTAGCACTGACCAATATAAACTACCAAATGTAAAATAGACAGCTAGTGGGAAGCAGCTGCATAGCACAGGGAGATCAGCTCAGTGCTCTGTGACCACCTAGAGGGGTGAGGTAGGGAGGGTGGGAGGGAGGCACACGAGGGAGAGGATATGGGCACATATGTATACATATAGCTGACTCACTTTGTTATATAGCACAAAGTAACACAACACTGTAAAGCAATTATACTCCAATAAAGATGTAAGAAAATAAAATGATGATTACACACTATGTTCCAGAGACTATTAATGATGTTGAAAATCCAAAGAAGCATAAGATATGACTCTCAAGGAGTTCATGGTTTAATCAGCAATACAAACCACTATAAAACATTATGGCAAATACAACGATAGATGTATGTGCTAGGAAGTTAATAGTAACACAATGGAGAAAATGATTAATTCTGCTTGAGTAGATCAAGCTTTATTGAACACAGTGAAATAAAACTTGAAGAATGATCAGGAGTTTGCTACTCAAGTAAGGAAAAAAAAAATCAGTGCAGGTATAAGAAGTAAATACGTATGGTCTGAGGCATGTGATATTATATTTTTTTTTCTAGAAACAAAGCTTAAGGCAAAAATATATGTGTTAATACTTTATTGGTGAGAGAAATCCCAAGGAATCAGGAGGGAAGGAAATGGGGAGTGAGGTATTGAAGGAAAAAGAGTAAATAGGAAAGAAAGTACCATGGAGCTGGTCACTGCTTAAAATCCAACACAACTAATTTTGCTTGATCTAGTAGGTTCATCTTCTGAGAGGGCCTATTTACTACTGCATTTAAGAGAGCCCTTCTAGTGGTTGAGAGTCCACCTGCCGACGCAGGGGACACGGATTCGTGCCCCGGTCCAGGAAGATCCCACATGCCGTGGAGCGGCTGGGCCCGTGAGCCATGGCCGCTGAGCCTGTGCGTCCGGATCCTGTCCTTTGCAATAAAAAAAAAAAAAAAAAAAAAAAAAAAAAAAAAAAAAAGAGAGCCCTTCCACGTGGAGAAGAATTAAGAATATAGTCACCAACTCCCACTTCCCCTCAGTCAAAAGTTCAGCTTCAGGGCTGTATAAGCATAGATGCCAAGTGTATTCTATGGCATTTCACACCTCAGTGGAAACCAGGAAACCTCAGGCAAGAGACAAGAGATATAGAGTACAAGCATGAGACAAGGTGCTCTCATGTGAAGTCAGTCATCACAGCACCTGGGGTAAAACCAGTGGCCAGGGACTAGGGCAGATGAGGTCACAAGTATTTGAAGTGGTACTTAGAAGGTGTCTGATACGGCCCATTCGTTGCATCACTCAGATCCATTCATGCCCTCCCATTTTTTCCAGTTCTCGTACTGCACAATGACCCACCATTTTTATGAAGATAAAATGCCCTCACTTCTCCAAAAGAGGAAGTAAAAGTCACAGAAACAATATCTGAAAAGACTTCAAGCAAGGAAGTTAATGAAACAAGCTATGGTACTCACTGCTACAACTGGTCCACCATTGGCCTCTGTAACTGGAAAACGATGATACTGTCTCAGATATTCTGTGTCAGCACAGTTCAGACGCCCTGTTGAAAAGTCTAGGTAAGGGGCATTTCCAGGGCACTGAAACCCTGACAAAGCCCACAGATCTTTTGGGGAATAAAACAATGGACTATTTAACACATATATTTGTGGTGATGTTGGGGACTTAGGATCTCCTTCAATCAAAGAACCCTGAGGCTGTGAACTGACTTTGATCTGGAAGTTGGCAGGACATGATTTTTCATTTTGCCATAGTCTACTGTCAATCTACCTCACACCTGGGATTCTCATGATCTCTTAGCCTTTGTCACAGATCCCTATGACCTGGGCTGTTGATTCCCTCTAGTGTACTTTTCATTTCAGTTACTGTACTGTTCATCTCAGTTTGTTTGTTCTGTAAATCTTCTAGTGTGGGTTTATTCTGGGTTCTCTATTTTATTTCATTGTTCTTTATGTCTGTACTTATGCTCATACCATACTGTTTTAATTACTGTAGCTTCATAATATATTTTAAAATCAGGAACTGTGATGCCTCTAGATATGTTCTTCTTTGTCAAAATCACTTTGGTTATTCTATATCTTTTGTTCTTCCACATGAATTTTAGGATTGTAATTTTTCTATTTCTGTAAGAAAAAAATGCAATTGGGATTCTGATGGGGATAGCTTGAATCTGTACATTGCTTTGTGTAGTCTGGACCATTTTAGCAATATTAAGTCTTGATTCCATGAATGCACGATGTCTTCTAATTATTTGTGACCCCTTTTATTTCTTTCATCAATGTTTTATAGTTTTAAGTGTACAAATCTTTCACTTCCTTGGTTAAATTTATTCCTAAGTATTTTATTCTTTTTGATGCTATAGTAAGCGGGATTATTTTCTTAAGAATTGAGACATCGGTCATTGTTAGTGTACAGAAATACAACTGATTTTTCCATGTTGATTTTATATCTGCAACTCTAATTTGCATATTAGTTCTAAAAGAAATGGAAAATGGTACAGCAGCTGTGGAAAACAATATGGAGGATCATTAAAAAAATATTGAAAGTATAACTACCATATGATCCAGCAATCCCACTTCTGGGTATAAACCAAGAGAAATGAAATCAAGATCTTAAAGAGATATCTATACTCCCATGTTCATTTGTGACAACATAGATAAAGGACATTATACGAAGTGAAATAAGTCAATCACAGAGTGGAATACTGCATGATTCCATTTACATGAGGTATCTAAAATAGTGAAACTCATAGAAGCAGAGAATATAATAATGGTCACCAGGGGCTGAGGGTTGGGGGAAATGGGGTGTTGTTTTTCAAAGGGTATAAAGTTTCAGTTATCCTAGATGAATAAGTTCTAGATATCTAGTGACAACATCATGTCTACAGTTAATAATATAGTATTTACACTTCAAATCTCTTAAGAGACTAGATCTCATGCTGTGTTCTTACCACAAAAGAATAAACAAACGAAAACAGGGACACAAGGAAACTTTGGGAGGCTCTGGATATATCTATTCTCTGATCATCATGATGATATCATGGGTGTTTGTAAATATCAAACTCATCAAATTGTACACATAAATACATGCAGTTTTTATATATCAAATATACCCCAATAAAGCTGCCTAAAAAAATTTAAAAGGTACCAGAGACTAAGATCTAGGGAAGACCTAGGTTCTTACTTTCTACTCTGCTCTACCGGTCCCACTTTCTAAATATCCTCTTCTTGAAATCCACCCATTTCTCTGTGTCAAATATAATGTCCTTGGTTGACCATACAACTCATACTCTCCACAAAATGATACATGAGGCCACTCTGTTCACTAGCCAACCCTTAATCAAGTTTCACCTCCACTTCATTTGAAACAAAAAGATAAAAAAAGTATCAACAACTACTTGGATTGAAAATTGAATTTGCAATTTTTATTTGCTTTCCTTTATCCTTTAATTGTGGATTGTGGTCACACAAAGGTTTTTTTCTTTTTCTCTTTTTTTTTTTTTTTTTTTT